>NC_056735.1:1267844504-1268062004 GCF_019279795.1 Protopterus annectens
GGGTGGTTCTGGAAAGGAATTACTGGACTGTTCTCTCCTCTTGGGGAGTCTGGCCTTGGACAGCTTGGGACTGATATCGTCCCGAGGTGTGGGTACTGGGCTGTTGTCCCACTTTCAGCCCCACACAGCCTTGGCTGGTGGGGATGGGGAGGAGAGCACTTCATCCAGTCCCTCTGCCTTTCTGGCCATAGAGAGGACTGTGTTCACTTAGTCTGCTTCCTCCTGCTCAGCTCTGAGCCCTATATTACCCGGTTCCATGTTGGGCTGCGAGCACTCATCTTTGGTCCTGAGTCAACCATCCCAAGATCACCTTGGGAAGTTACCCCCCTGGGGTCCCCTCCTCCTTCAAGTCCTCCCCAGAGCCCCTGGTGGAGGAGCCTCCTCAGAAGAGGTCACATAAGAAGAGGCACCTTGACTACCATAGGGAGTCTTTCACAGATGACACAGACTTCAATGAAGGGGATGGTCCCCCAGACATCCACCCTAGGATATGACCTTCTGTGACATCCTAGAAATCCTTAAAGAGTGAGGGCGGTTGGACTCCCCAAACCCCATCCTCTGAGGAGTTCATGTTGCTGAAGACATTCGGGGCAGGCCCATCAACCTTCTGGGTATCCCTCCTTGCAGATGAGTTGGTCCAGCTCATGGCCAGCAGGGTTTGGAATGAGTTGGACACAGTAGAACTGGTGCCCAAGAGGGCAAATAAGTTCCTTAGCCCCCAAAACAGATGCCCTTCTGGAGCAAAGGTGTACCAGTGGATTATGCTATTGTGGTTGTTTTAGCCAACAAGAAGGAGCTTTCTGAACAGAGCTCTTCAGATCATCCCCCTAACAGGGAGTCAAGGGTGATAGACCGATTTGGGAAGCGCTTGTATGCCTCAGACACTTTAAGGCTGAGGACAGCTAACTACATGGCACATTTCACCCGGCTACAAAGGGATTTGGTGTCGGAGCTTTCCACTTCACTTTCAGAGTTATTGATTCCAGAGATCTTGAAAGTGGTGTCTCCGAAGCTCGCTACTCTCACCTCCCTAGCCAATGCTTCCATGTGATTAATCTCGAACTTGGTCGAGGCTACCTTTTGAGAGGTGGGTACAGTCTTTGCTATCAGACGCCACACCTGGCTCCGCCTATGTAGATTTGCAAACAACTTTAAGGTGGCCTTTGCTAATGCCCCTTTTGATGGGTCTACCTTCTTTGGCCCCTCAATCAAGGATACTTTGATCTGCAGTGAGCAGGAAGGTAGGACCAATGTCAGCCGTCAGTATCAAGTTTTCTACTTCCCAGCAGTCCTTTTCTAAGACACAGAGGGGCAGTAAGAAGCTATGGTTCTATAAAACACAGTCTTCCTTCCAGGACGCTCCACAGGAATCCTCCTCTTCTGGCTGGGGGAGAGGATTCGACAACAGGAGCTACCCTGAAGGCAGAGGTGGTCCACCAAATCAGGGCTTCTGAGAACATTTCTCGGAAAATCCCCAGCAGCACCCCTGAGGTGCTGCCTGACTGTCCTGCCCTGGAGGTGGTTGGGAGTTGTATTTCCGTGCACCAACTGGCTGGGTCAACTGTCACCTTATACCGGTGGGTGCTAAATATTGTATCCAGGGGTTATGTCATTCCATTTGATCCCCCTCAATTCAAAAGTTACTGCCAGATGTTCCACCCCACCAAAGGGAGCTGGCTCTTGTAGAGGGCCATGACCTCATTCAAAAAAGGTCATCCAAAGGGTCCCAACAGGACAGCAAGGATCTGGAACTTACTCTTGCTTCTTTTTAGTGCCATCCTGGACCTCAGTCGACTGAATTTGTCAGTCCAGAAGTCAAAGTTCCAGATGTTGACTGTTCAGTCCATTCCGCTGCTTCTATGCAAGGACAACTGGATGTGCTCCATAGATCTCAAGGACATGTACTATCACATCAAAATTGACAGACACTCCAGGGGATTCCTGCGCTTCTGGCTGGAGGCCAATCACTATCAGTTCAGGGCCCTGCCCTTTGGCCTCACCTCAGCCCTCCAATTGTTCAAATATATGGCAGTTGTTGCAGCCCATCTACGGCTACAAGGATTTCAGGTCTTTCTGTACCTGGACAATTGGCTCCTGACAGCTTCCAAAAATAATTTTCTCCTTCAGGCAATGGATTCCACCCTGAATCAATTTCAAGACCCAGGAATCACAGTGAATTTTCTGAAGTCACATCTTTCCCCTTGTCAAAGACTGGAATTAATAGGGATGGTTCTCGACACAGTGTCCCAGACAGTAGCTCTTTCCCACAGCAGAGTGGCTATGACCCAGCAGCAGGTACACTCCATTTTAGCCTGAGAACAAGTTCCTGCCCACTTCATTCTTCAGTTCCTGGGGTCAATGGCAGCAGCCGTCCAATTGGTTCCCTTCACCAGGTTCCACATGAGGGTGCTCCAATGACTCTGGCAGTACAATGGTCCCCTTGTCTTCACCCCATGTCTTCCATGATCTGGATCACCCAGGTCTGCAAACACCACTTGTCTTGTTGGGTAAAGACCCAGGATATTCTGTTGGGAAGACCCGTTTGCCTCCTCTTGTCCCAATGACCACAGATGCATTCCTGTTGGGGTGGGGGGGGCATTTTCAGGGAAGGATGGACCATGCATGTTGTTCCCTTCAGAGACCAAGTTACACATCAATGTCCCCGAGATGAGAGCAGTCCTATTAATGTTGCAAACCTTCCAGGATTTCCTCCCCTCTCAGGATGGTAACCATTCAGACAGACAACATGGAGGTGGTCTAGTATGTCAACAAGCAAGGGGGGACACAATCTTACCCTGTGTGCAGAGAGGCCATGAGAGTTTGGGAATGGGCAATGTCCTCAGGCCACTTTCTCCTTGCAACACATATCCCCGGCATGTCCAGTGTGCTGGCAGACAAGTTGAGCAGGACCATTCTGAGTCTTCATGAGTGGTCCCTAAATCAATCAGTGGTGAATCGGATCTTCAGCAGATGAGGGGCCTGTGCTGAGACCTGTTTGCATCTCAGAACAATCACAAGTGCAGCACCTTTTTTTGCCCTGAACATCCTTCTGGGGGAGTCTCCCAGGGATGCTCAGACTCATGATTGGCTACAGGATACCTTTATGCCTATCCTCCAGTCCCACTCATTACCAAAGTTCTTCAGAAAGCCCAGCACCTGAAGGCTCATCCCATCCTCATTGACCCCTTTTGGCCTTGCCAGATGTTTTCCTCCCTCCTCTGGTCTCATCTGAAATATCTGCCTTGGATATTGGATCTAGCTCTGGATCTCATCTTCCACCCAGGAGGGCTTTCCCCTCCAGATTTTAAGTCCTTGAGACTGACAGCCTGATTCCTCCAGTTTCGATGATCTTCAACCAAACAGAGTTGCCTTCCCTGGTGAAGGATATTTTTTTGGCTTCCCAGAAACCATGTACCAAGAAGGTCTAACTCAGCAAATGGAAGAGGTTTTTCATTTGGGCTCATCAAAGGAATATAGATCCCTTTTCAGCCCCCATTTCTACCATCTTATCCTTTCTTATGGGTCTTTTTCAAAAAGGAGCAAGTTTTTCTATGATTAAGCTCCAGCTGGCAACTATATCCAACTTTCATCTGGTCATTAGTCCTGTGTTTTTTTTTTAAATTGTCTAAAGCTCTTCTAAAGGGAGTGTTTTTACTTTGGCCACCCTTGAAGTATCCTTCTCATCTGTGGGATCTTTCCTTGGTGTTGCAGTATTTGACCCTTCCTCCTTTTGAACCTGCTGTGACTTGCGATATCAAGTTTTTGTCTTGGAAGACAGCTCTCTTGGCAGCTATTACCTCTGCCAAGACAGTTTTTGACTTGCAAGCCCTCTGTATCGAACCTCTTTTTATGGTTTTCCATAAGTATAGGGTTGCTCTTGGAACCAATCATTCCTTTATTCCCAAGGTGGATTCAGAAAATAATCTAAACCAGTCTATACAGCTTCATGTTTTGTTTCCCAATTTTTCTAATAAAGGAGAGTATCAGCTACATTGCCCAGATGTGCATAGGCAGCTACATTTCTACCTGAACAGGACTGAAGAATTTTGAAGATCAGATCAGCTTTTGTGGCATTCTTGCAGAACAGGAGAGGCAAAGCTATTTCCAAGGTCTCCATTTCTCATTGGATTGTTTCCTGAATAGGTCACAGTTATCAGATTAATCACAAGGATCTTCCCAGGCCTCTTAAGGCCCATTCTACTAGGACTGTAGCTACATCCTCTGCCTTTTGGGCCAGAACTTCATTGGATGACATTTGTGCAGCAGTCACTTGGTCAACTCCTCATACTTTTGTGTCACACTATAAATTAGACCTGGTGTCCAGAAGTAGGGCATCCTTTGGTTCTGCTGTGCTTCAGCATGTCCTTTCTTGATGCCTCCCAGCATTTTGGGTAGCTGGGGACTCTGACCCATCCAAGATCAATAATGACATGGATAGCATCAGATAAAGAGTTATGTACTCACCATAACTTGTCATCTGTGCTATCAAGTGTCATTATTCATCATGTTCCCGCTCTCCGTCCCCCTCCTTCTGGTGACCAAGGGAAACATGGGGATGTTGTGTGTGCCAATGATCTGTATTTATCTGTTATCTAGGTCCCTGTATGGGATAATACTTTAGCAAACTCAATCTGAGGATCATGGGTAGTAGGAGGTAAGGAAAGGGTAGGAGCTTGAGCTCAGGAGCTGTCGTTCACTTTTGCCTTCTCAGATCTAAGGGTAATATCCATGACTCATCCATGATGAATAATGACACTGGACAGTAGAGATGCCAAGTTATGGTGTGTACATAACTCTTTGTAAGATATCTGTAATGTCGTATGTTGTTGTTGATGTGGTAGTATAAGTTTTGACTCCTAGAGTGGTTATTTATTTATCACATGATCAATTTAGGTGAAGAAGTTCAAAGAGTGCTAGGTCATTTGTAAGATGGAAAGCTAAGCACATGTCACTCTCAGGCAGGTCTATGTCAGTTGGTCAAAGGATCAAACTGTTAAAAGCCACATGGTCGAGAATTTGGTTTGTGGAACTGTTTTGAGTGAGATCACAGTACAGTAGGAATTGGTGAATTTGCTTTTTTCCCCACTATAGTGTGATCTTGGAGTTGATATAAATAATTAATAATTATCATGGGGTGTGTAGGGCACTGGAGAGCTTGCCTCCCCTGCAAAATTGTCTGTGCTGTTGGCAGGTGTTGTGTGCATTTATGTCAGTTTTTCGATTAACTGGATTTTCGACTCTGTGGGTTTCGAAAATGTGTGTGTTTTTTTTTTTTGATAAACTGACATAGATCCCTCCACAGGCATCTGTATGATGCTGAGTAGAGATGGAGAGCATTTTGTCCATCACAATAGCTAAGGGTATTGAGACCTGAGATCTTTTTGGTGAGGAAACTTTGGGAACTATAAACTTGGTTTAGTTGCCTTGTATGTATTGTATTCAATGGTGAGCCTAATAATGTGTGAGTAAAGTGAGAGTATAATGCATTTGGACATTGAGCAAATGCCACAAAGGGCAAGCTGTGCATGGTAGGATTTTCTAACTACTACTTGCATATGGCGGTCAAAGGAACATCTGGTATCAACATGTAACAATTATCTAATGACTGTGTTATATTTAAGTGGAACATTATTTATACTGAGAACAATAGTGTAGTAATAGTGGTAGCTAGATTTACTAAAGCAAACTATGCCATATTTCTTGTTTTTTAGGATAAGGCCATGACTAATATACATATCATTTGTTTAGTCCAACCCTTCTAGAAAATTTAAGATTCAGAATGAAAGTGAATTAATACCTCCAGTTTGTTCTCATCAGTATACTTGTTAACCACAGTCCCTTGATAACAGCTTTTATGTCACAGAAATTGCATAAAAAGGTAGAGGCCCAGGGCAGGATTATTTTTTTTTTGTCTAGAGCAAATATCTCTGACCTTAACAGTACAGGTTTTGTCAGGCAGACAATTACCTATCCTGCAAAATACGTATGTGTTAATATTGAGATAGGAGATCCTGTCAATAATCTCAGCAGGTGGCATAATGTCATAAACATAAAGGGATCAAGTTATTATCCTAACTGATGTACAAACAACATTCAGTTCAATACAATAACCCTTCTTTAACAATATGTTTTAGATAACATTGGAATAAAGAGTTCTTCTCTGCTTGGGAAATGGGTCTTTATCACATACAGTATTATAAATGACTGGCAGAAGGTCTAGAGTTGTAAAACTAAAAACTATGGAGATTTACAAGACAAGGATGCCTTCTCTTCCCAGATTATTTCATATTAGAAATTATGGAGAAAGAGGAGGAGACTGAAAGATTGAAGAGCACTCTAATTAAGGGCACATATTGCACTTCTATGTATCTGCAGCTTTGCATTCCTAACTTCCACACAATGCATTTTCTTATGCTTAATTTAGGAAGCAACACTTGGTAGGACTACTGGCTCATATTTTCAACTTGTCATTATGTTCTAAAATTATACCAAGGTTACATAAAAGAGCAACCATATTCCCTCTACCAAAAAAAAATGACATCACCTACAATGACAGACTACTATAGACTTACAGCCAGTTTTGACCCACTAGCAATAGCTTATATAAAATTAATATATAATCAGATCTTAGGCTACACCTCAGAGTAAGATATTCTCACAGATAAATAATATGGCTTCTGATCTAGATGCAGTACATATAATTATATATTCTTATTAATTCCACCTAGTAAAACTTGATGATTGCACATTCAATGGGGTCATCTTCAGTGACTTGAAAAGTGCATTTGAATGAGTGGGTCATAACATTCCACTACAAAATTTAAGAATTGACATTTTACTGATGAGGTATGGAATTGGTTTCTCTGTTATCTAGTTAACAGAACCTTTACTGTTGCTTTTGATACTAATATCCCCAAACTGTATACCTTCTATAAGTGTTCCACGAGGATCAGTTTTAAGGCTACTGTTATACTCATAAGTTAATTATCTTCCTTGGAAAATGCCCAATTTAAATGCTAACCCTTGTGCTAATTACATTATCTCCTCCAGAGCCTATGCTTCTCACAAAATATTGTCAAACTCGTACAGAATCACTATGCTGCTCTGGAACTGGAAATAGCTAATAGACCTGTCCTGAATATCAAACAACCCATTGGTATGTTATCTGGCACAAACAAATGACTATTTTCAACTCATCCTCTCCATATCTTGGACCTTCTTCACCAACGATTACCTTTTGCCACAAGAAAAAAAAAATCTCTAGCAATCCAAACAGGCCAATGTCTGTTTTTCTTAGCACCAACTGAAACTCAATTACAAGATATACATTCAACTTACAGTTGACAAAATAAGCCAGGCAGTCCACTGCAACCAGTGTCCTTTTCCACAGACTAAAGTATGACCTAACAATTATCGGCTTATGTTACCCTCAAAAGTGAAAACCCCTAACACAGCTCAGAAGAACTAATGGAACATTTTACTGAGCCAGTAAAATGAAATATAAACACTTTCATCAACTAAAATATTTTCAAGAGCTTTAGACTTCTTCAGAACAATGTCAATGCTAGAGTAGTAGTGTTTCCAAATTTAACAGTGTTTAAGCTACATTCCAGCAGTCTGAATAAAAGAAACTTCCCATTGTTAACGCTAAAACTTGTCAGGTTGTGCAGGGAAAGGTGTCAGGGTCAGTCTGATTTAGGACATGGGTGTGAGAGATAAACAAGGAATGGGTGAATGAGAAGTGATACTGGCTTCTGAATTTAAAATAGACAAATTATGGCATTTGTGGATGTGGGAATCTTTGCATTTTCATCTCGTGCTGTGCTCCATCGGATGAAGCAGTTGAGTGGGTGAATCTTGGTGGTGGTTACAAAACTTTTGTAGGTCTGTGTGGAGGGCATAGTGTGAGTGATAAGAAGGAGATATAGTGAACATATCCTCTTTATAATAATAAACTTGCATAAAGTACTAGGAAGTGGGAGTATGTAGCCTGTGTTACACTGAAATAAAATATTGAGTAGTATGAACTAGTTAAGCAAATTAGATGAAAAGGGGTTATCAGTAAAAAATCTACAAACCCTTTCAAAATATGCAAACACACATATGCATCTGGGTGCACTAGGCCTAATTTACATAAGACACATCCACAAACTGCTAATTGCCAGCTATTGAAATTACCTTTGTTTTCCAGTTGCAAGTCACTGTACAGCAAAGCAGAGATGATTTGCAAAATGCTTTTCCCTCGTGTACTACACAAGACAGTTTAAGGTGGCCTTGTAGAATATTTATATGTTTGTGTATATATGATCCATAGATTTATTTGTTGGGCATATGACTAAATGTATTGCAATAACTGATTGTTCCTTTGGAGTGGAGCATTTATACTTAAGTGCAATAATTAGCACTCGACTCAGAAGTCTATTCATCATAATAGATGAAAGAGCTTATTCAGCTGGACGCAGTTTGTAGATTTATATTGGTTTTTTTTTTTTTGGTTACTAAAATGCACATGTATTTTCTTTTTTTAAGACTTTTTTATTGATTTAACATATATGTAATATATATATATATATATATATATATATATATGTGTGTGTGTGTGTGTGTGTGTATATATATATATATATATATATATATATATATATATGCACACACACACACACACACACACACACACACACACACACACACACACACACACACACACACACAGAAAGGAAGAAATTCAGTATAAAATACTGCTACACAATATTAGAAGTACATTGAATTGTCAGGATAATCTTATACAATTAACAAATTAAGAGTCTTGGCATTTCATTAGCAACATTTCAAAGCTATCCCAACAACTAAAAGTTTTGGTATGATTTATAAATTGTATTCTAATCACTTATTACCAGTTTTACATAGCAGTGCTGTTAAATTAAAAATTATTTGAATGTAGGAAATGAGTTTGATTTCCATTTTTTCTAGTAATGCTTTTAGCTACTGCTGGTAGACTCCAAAACTTTTTTCATTCTTCGTTTTTTACAGATAAAGGAAGTGGAATAGGTATTAGTATTGTTGGTCTGTTTAAAGAACAGCTATGAGACCATAACCCCTTAAAGTTCTTCTGTCTTCCCAATATACATTTAATTTTTTACAGTCCATAAACATATGTGCCCAATCAGATTTTACATCTTTACTGCATCTCTGGCAAACTAAAAAAGTCATTTTACTAAACTTTGATGTTTTTATAAGGCATAACAGACATCTACCACTATCTAATAAGTTCCAGAATTTTGCATCACAGTTATTGTTATTGATAATTAACTGATATAACTTGGGCAGCCTCCCTTTGTAGGTCAATTTAAGTTCAATGATAGCCTTCAAATGCTCATATAATGTGGGAATAGAGTTATATTCCTCTTCACTCATATTACCTACAGATTATTTTACTTTCTATTTGATGGATAATAGTAACTGATTAACAGAGTATAATCTTTCATTAAACATGCTGGTAACTTAGTGTTTCCATTTTCAATCAGACCATAATACTAAACCATTTCTTGTTTTAATAAATTAATTTAACATTGTTCTGAGTTTCAATAAATCTAGTGGTATGTGCAATGAGAAAACACAAAAATTTCCATTTTAGTCTAAAAAGAATTGAGGAGACTGTACTGTAATGGAATTAAGTGTAAACAACTGAAATGAGACTGGAACAAAAGTCTTTATCTGTTAATTACCAAAACTCATGCGGAACAAGTGCCAGTCTCTCCTTTATGGGCCAAGTCTTGTGTATTTTTCAGAATGAATTTTCCAAACACTGTAGTTCATTTAATAAGGCTTTATTAGATGCTCACAATATCCGAATATTGTCTTCGTTAACAGTGCTGATAAACGATAAAAATCTGTAGAAATGCTGGGATTCTGGTTAGTAATAACAGTGCTGCTAAATATAGCCAAAGTTTCTACACATATATTCTGATTGTCCTGAATAAAGTAACCTGAAACAGTTTTTATTTGACCTGTCTTCTGTACTCAGACTTGAGTGCCTGAATTGCAGCTTCCTTTCTGAAATGCTGGAAATGTAATATTTTCTGTATGTCAGGTTGAACTAACTGACTTCCCTAACTGTATCTGAAGTATATTTTAATAATACCAAAACCCTGTAATGCTTTACATGCTTTCTTAACCTTGGTTCTCAGGCCTTGTCTTGTTTTGCAGTCTTGCAGGTGCCTAGCTGTTTTGTTATCTAACATTTTCTTGATTCTTTCTTTGAGAAAGAGAATAGAAAATAGAACAGTCTGTAGCCTTCCATTGGTAACTGTTACCTGTCTTACTTGACCAACAATGTTATTCTTTTTTTCTGCTTAACTGTCTTTTCTAAAATGTATACATAAATGCAACAGTATTCTAATACTATATTTCTAGGCCTTACCTTTTAGCCTGTCTAATGCCTAATAACTACTTTAAAATGGAAGTCCCTAATATAACAGTTGCCCCTGAGGTCCCTGGCAAAAGTCTACAGTGACCAACTTCCATGGTTACTTTACATCTGTATTGCTAATTACTGTATACAGCTTTATGCTACCTGACTCAATCTGAAAATATATATTTTTTTATTTGGTAAATCTGCAATTTTAATTTTGACCACTAGGTGTCACTTGAGCATTTATGACCTATTTGGATTGACGTCTCTTAAATTTATGATTTAATTATAACTAGGCAATTGTTTTTCTTTATCTGGTGAATGAAATCTGTTAATTTTCATAGTACCTAGATTTATAGTCTTTAGAGTCTTTAAGTCTAAATTTTTATATATTAGTGATATTTCCAAAATCTGTGCATTATTCTAAAAACGGCTGTCTTTTAATTCTGTGGCTTTTAAAGATGATTAGAAAATGCTATACACATTCTTAACCTGTCTTTGGGAATCTTTATTTAAGTTAGAGTATGAACTATTAACCCTGCCTATTTTTCTTCCCTATCTCTGTATGCTGTAATGGTAATATTACACTGTCTATTGTCTATGTTTTTTACCTTATGAACTGCTACCTTAGTGTACCATGATGCCTCTCTTTTATAGTAAATAAAACCTTTCCCTGTTGTTTATAGATTTACATTTTTAAACATTACTGTTTAATTAATTTTCAAATTTTATTGTATAGCCTATTAAGTATGTTGGCTATTTTCTGAAGACTAATTAAAAGAGATAACTTTATAACTGGTCTTAAAGCATAATTACCATATATTATATTAACTTGTGTCTATAAATTCTCATCTATATTTGCTAATAATGCTACTTACCCTTTTAAATTTTATATGCTGTAATAGATGTCTGTCTCTTAAATTTATGTTTGAAATATTTTATGAATATTTATGAGCTATAATAGTTTATTAAAACCTATGCTTTCTTTATTTCAGGTCTATACCTTTGCATTTTCTGTTAGTGTTCTTTTAATTTTCTGACTAACATGCAATAATGATGTAAATTGCACTGTAATCTGTAAATTAATTAACAAATTAAGCCTTCCCTGTTATGCCTTGAGTATATTGATAACTAATACTACCTATTCTTTAGATAACTTATCTTAATAAGCCTGTAATAAATAATTCTGTCACTTTAATAATGTGAAAAATGATGTAGCAGAAATGTATGAAGTAATACGTCTGTTACAAATAATTGTGTCACTTTATCCTTAACTAATGACTGAATAATGTAATTCTGTTACTGTACCCTTAAAACTAATGAATAATGTGAAGTAACTGACTATTATTTTTATATTCTAAAATTTGACTGAAGTGTACTGTACTGAACATGCATAACTGAGTATAAATGTCATATTCTGAATCTTGACTAAGATTTACATTAGCGTGATACATATTTATACTGAACATATAAAACAGCTATGTATATTCTGGAAACTAACTAAGTTAATACTAAAATAATATCCCCCGGATTCAGCAAGCCCTGCAAGGCGTGCATGATTAGTGTAAGAGGTAATGTTGGCAATATGGCAGCCTAGCGATCCAAGTACATGCTCGTTTGACGTGCACGAGTGCTCTTGCACTAGTCCTGCACGTTCCCAGCCCCTGTATGCAAATTACCCCATTTGCAGGTGAAAACCATGCAAATGAGGTAAATCTACTATCCAGGAAGCTGGAATTAGGCTGTGCAGGACTAGCGTAATCTGCAGAAATGTTCTCGGTTAGTAACCGAGTACATTTCTGCAAAATCCAAAACGGAGACATGACAGCCCCAAATAAAGGCTGCATATCATTGAGGAAGCATGCCAATTGCCAAGTATAAGGCCATTGGCATTGCAAACAATACAAAAAGTAAAAAAAATGAACTTTTATTTTATTTTTGCCGATCTCAGCTGTTTAAGCATAGGCCAGCGGCGTGCAAACGGGATCGGTGGGAAAATAAGAAAATAAACCTAAAACAAGGATTCTAACTAAAATGAGTATTCTGCCATGCAAGTCAATGGCAGGCAAAAGACAACTTGGCCAGTGAATAGTGGTTGCTAAGGGGGGAGGCTCATTGTGGCACATGTAACTATGCATTAGCAGGCAATCCTATGCAAATGAGGGGAAGGATAGTGAATCCCAGTTTTCCCCAGCATGTGAGGCAGGTCCCAACAGTGTAAGAGTATGAATAGCTGAGTGCAAGACTAGGAGGTAGGTGACATCATGGGTGGGTGTGTCAGGCATACTGTGAGCGGATTGGAGCCCTGTGGCTCGGGTATGCTCCTAGCTTAGCACAGCTAAGTAATGGGGTGTGTCTAAACCTGCCTAGCACTCTTTATAAAGTATAAGCAGGTGTGCACGCTGCGCGCCAGGTTTTACAGGAAGAAAAAAGAAGTTAAACCAAGAAATAGCAGCAGTGTGCACATTTGAGTACTCTGTTTGTGCGGCATGCCCCCGGGCTTAAACAGAAGGGCAATGGGAAGGGAAAACAACAGTAGGAAGGTAATCAAGGAGTACTAGCTTAACTACCAGGTGAAACCTATCAGAACCAGCCAATTACACAGGCAGCAGACCAGCCCAGCCCAGAACACTACTATAAATTATGCAAACACCTGCCCCTCTGGTTTTCCCCACACTCTACACCACCGGTGTAAACAAGCGGGAACTTTTAACACTCACAACAGCAAAATGTTAGGGGCTGCAATAGCTATCATACAACTTGTGGAAGAAGCTGAGGGTGGTGAGGATGTGAATGCTGCCGACCAACCCACAGTGAGGAGACAGAGAAGAGTGTACAGACCCAGGGTAACCTACCAAGGGCTACATTAGCTGGAGATAGTGGATCGCTATGGGGTGGACAGGGACCTCCTACAGCAAATTGTTGAGCTGTGCCAGCCACACCTCACACACAGAACTAACAGAAGGGTACCCATCCCAGTGGATACCAAGGTATGTGTAGGCCTAAGAATACTAGTTACTGGGACCTTCCAAAGGCCAACTGGGGATATGATGGGGATTTTACAGGCATCAACATCCACGGTACTCCACCAGTTCCTGGATGCCATGTCAGCACATGTCAGTGAGCACATACTTTTCCCCATTACCCGTGAGGCGTTGGCCAGCAATATGCGTCTCTTCCACCAAATAGCGGAATACCCTGAGGTAGTGGGTGCAATAGACTGCATGCACATAAGCATCAAAGCACCACCCGGTGAGTGGGGTAGGGTCTACATCAACCACAAGGGCTTCCCCTCCATCAATTGTCAGGTTGTGTGCGATGCCCAGGGCATAATAATGAATGTGTGTGCTGGCTGCCCTGGAAGCTATCACAATTCCCACATCTGGCATCTGATGCAGCTGTACCAGAGATTTGCCATTGAGGACATCCCACACGGTCACCTAGTGGGGGGTGCTGGATATGCATTGGAGCCATGGCTGTTGACACCCATCAGAAATGCACACACCTGAACAAAAACTCCATAATGAGGCACACGCACAAACAAGAATCATAATAGAGCATGTGTTTGGGATGCTCAAGTCATGGTTCCAGTGCCTGAACACATCCGATGGAGCCTTGCAGTACTCACCACCTACATGTATCCAAATTGTCCTTGTATATGCCATGCTACACAATATGATCCTGCGGAAACAGTTGCAGCAGGAACAGCATGGGGCAGGGCCACACAGCCCCCCACCATTGCTAAGGCCTGCACAGGCACAGAGTGACTCAGAGGAGGAACAACCTGAGCCTGCCCCAGTAGACAGAAGGAGGCATGCCCAGTATGCCCTGGCCTTAGCAAAGAGGCAACTCATAGCACATACACTGACATGGGAGGGACCCAGGGAATAACACCTCTCTCTGACTCTCACATACAGTAAAAGGGATGCCAAACATTACACTACCTGTGCCTAACCATGTGTATGGAGTGTACTATGTGCATCTGGCATAGGCAGCCATGCAGCACCACCCTCAATACTGGGGCACCCACAAGGTAAGTGACTCACACATGCCAGTCAGGAGGGGGGGGGCACATACCCAACAAAAGTCATAGCCAGCAGAACCGGTGTAGACAAAGACAAACAAATGCTGTACTATGGCCTTTGAATGAGGGCTATGGATAACCTCTCCCCCAGGTCTACACAGACAGACTACAGCAGGCCAGGCAGTGGGATGTCAGTTTTGAAGGCTAGGAAGTCAGAAACTAATATGTAGGTAATTAAAAGCTAAGAACTGCAGTACACTGGTATGCCTCTAGCCAGCACGATAGGTAAGACTACAGACTGAAATGGAGTACCTGACATACCAGTACAGTCCTAGCAAATGTGTACAAGTGTCAGGTGTTCCCCCATCCTATGTAGACATATAGTAACAGTCAGGTGTGACCCCCCCCCAAATCCTGTGTAGAAATGTAGACATAGTCAGGTGTGCCCTCCCCCCATCCTACATAGAAATATTGTAACAATCAGATATGCCCCCCCAATCCTGTATAGAAATTTAGAAATAGTCAGGTGCCCCCCCCCCGCTATGCAGAAATGTAGCAACAGTCAATGCCAAATGATCAATGGATACCCTTCAGACACAGCATGCTACCTGTCGGTGTACAACACAAAGGTCAGCACTGCAGTACAAACTACCTGGACTTGATCCACACATGCAATACAGATGGCCATACTGGGCATGCTCACACACAGAGAAATGAAGGCAATGTCAGTCAACAACATACTGACAGGTCCTACTAGGCATGCTCACACACTTGAACACATGAAGGCCATGTCTGCAAACACCAGTGGACCAGACATATCTGGCAGTTGCAGTTGTTAGTGCAGACACTTGTCAGTATGCACCACTCATGCCTTGCACACACAGTGGATAGGAATACAGACATATATGTAAGGACAATGCACTATAATAAGCCAAACGTAGATGGACATAGATGTGTGGAAGAGGGTGACCGTGACAAGGAGCCATCCTGTCCCACCCAGCACACAGCCAAAGGGCCCCAAACACATGAGGTGCAGATGTCACTCACTGCAGATACTAGCAACCAGTACCTGTCAGCATCACAGACTATGTGGTGCACATGTCAGCAGTGCAACATAACTGTACAAGGAGGTAGTCATTTAGTAGCTGTATACACATACCTGTGACATATGACCCCGTGTGTGGCCGCATGTGGCATGTCAACCCCTAGATGAATGGGTTATGGCCCATGCACGCACCGCCCTCCCCATAGCCCTACTATGACAAACCTGCTGAGGTCATCCAATGTGAAATACACTTTTGGGAAAATTGTAGCCCAGTAATCTCCGTGGTGTGTCCCATAACTGTGTACTGCAATAGTGTGATAAACTAGTTAGATAGAAGTTCTAACCACAGACTTGGCAACTGTGTGTTTGTATGCGTGTCTGACTGTGTCAAGAGTAATGCTTTTTAGGCTACTCACACTCCTTACAATTCATATACTCAACTTTGGCAAGGCTGCTGATTTCACCCACCTAGAAATACACCTCTGGGAAGGGTACAGCCTATTGATCTCTGTAGCGCGTCCTGTAACTGTATACTGTTGTAGTGTGCTAAAATATTAAGGTAGGTGTTTTAATCCCAAACATGGCAAGTGTGTGTCTGTTGGACCCTCTCTGTGTAGAGAGCAATGCTTTTTAGGGTACTCACACCCCTTATAATTCATATACCAACTTTGGCAAGGCTGCTGATGTCACCCACCTAGAAATACACCTCTGGGAAAGTTGCATTTCAGTAATCTCCATAGCACATCCTGTAACAGCATACTGCTGTAGTGTGATAAAGTAGCTAGGTGGGAGTTCTAACCCTGGATTTGCCAGCTGTGTGTGTTTATGTCTGACTGTGCATAGAACAGTGCTTTTTAGGGTACTCACACTCTTTACAATTCATATACCTAATTTTGGCAAGGCTGCTGATGTCACCCACCTAGAAATACACCTCTGGGAAGGGTGCAGCCCAGTGATCTCCATAGCATGTCCTGTAACTGTGTACTGCTGTTTGTGTGATAAAGTAGTTAGGAGATCAAACCCCAGATTTGGCATTTGTGTGTGTGTGTCTGTCTGTCACTGACTGTATAGAGAGCAATGCTCTTTAGGGTACTTACAATTCATATACCTAATTTTGGCAAGGCTGCTGATGTCACCCACCTAGAAATACACCTCTGGGAAGGGTACAGCCTATTGATCTCTGTAGCGCGTCCTGTAACTGTGTACTGTTGCAGTGTGCTAAAATAGTAAGGTAGGTGTTTTAATCCCAAACATGGCAAGTGTGTGTCTGTTGGACCCTCTCTGTGTAGAGACCAATTCTTTCTAGGGTACTCACACCCCTTACAATTCATATACCAACTTTGGCAAGGCTGCTGGTGTCACCCACCTAGAAATAAACCTCTGGAAAGGTTGTAGCCCAGTAATCTCTGTAGCATGTCCTGTAACTGCGTACTGCTGTAGTGTGAATTAAAACTGTGGTGGGGTTCCGTCCCCACCCATGGCAGTTCTGGATGTTTTGTGTGTGTCACTGTCTGTGTAGGGAGCAATGCATTTTAGGCTAGTCACACACAGTAAGTACAATTCAAATGCCCTACTTTGGCAATCCTGCTGATGTCATCCATTGTGAAATACACCTTTGGGGAAGGAGTTCTCTAGTAATCCCCATTGTGTGTCCTATAACAGCTCCATGCTGTAGTGTGATATAGACCTCTGTTAGGGGTTCTATACCAACACAAGTCAGTTGTGGATGTTTTGTGTGTGCCACTGTCAGTGTAGGGAGCAATGCATTTTAGGCTAGTCACACACAGTACATTTCAAATGCACTACTTTGGCAATCCTGCTGATGTCATTCATTGTGAAATACACCTTTGGGGAAGACAATCCCTAGTAATCCCCGTGGTGCGTCCTATCACAGCTCCATACTATAGTGTGATATAGAACTTTGTTAGGGGTTCTTTACCCACACATGGCAGTTGTGGATGTTTTGTGTGTCTCACTGTCTATGTAGGGAGCAATGCATTTTAGGCTAGTCACTCACAGTAAATTTCAAATATCCTCCTTTGACAATCCTGCTGATGTCAGTCATTGTGAAATACACCTTCAGGGAAAGTGTAATCTAGTAATGTATGTGGCGCATACTATAACTGTGTAGTGCTGTAGTGTAATAAAGTAGTTAGGTAGGGGTTCTACTCCCAGACATGACAGGTGTGTGTGTTTGTAACTCATATCCTGTGCAAAGGTGGTTGTGAGTGTGTGACACCCGTGGCTAATGTGTAGTGGGTTTTGCATATTTCTTATAGGGTGGCCCTACTATATATCACAATGTCCACTCTACAGGGATAACAGATGTAAAATAGCTGAGAGTCTGGAGTGCAAAGCCATAACCATACATGTGACATCAAGGCCAGGCAATCACAGTTAGCAGCCCCAGTATTTCCCAGAGCGCACTCTCAACCCATGTCTCATATACACACATGCCTAGGCAACAGTCAATATGTGGGTAGTACACTGCATATTGGCCACTGATGGTAACTATGGAGTGATAGCAGTGGGCTATAGAGGGCATGTCACCCTGTCTATCTGTCCAATATGCACGTATGTGCAGACATTGCACCTCCCCCATGTTCCCCAATGGACACCTGCACCACCTGTGGTGCCTTCACATGTGACCCACAATGGACATACCATGCTTGACAACATGCCCTGTATGGACAGATGCCACTGACACCAGGAAATGCCGTTAGCATGCTCTCAATGTAGGTGCAGGGTAAACCTGCTGGCCATTACCAGTTCCCGTCACATTTGGGCAAGACTGGCACATCTAATGATAATCTGTGTTCACAACATGGGCCAGACACCCCAGGTACAGTTTCACATGTCACTGTACATGCATGTGGGAGGTGTGCACATCCCAGACACAATCCATGTCATGGACTAAGGAACACATACATGGCAATCGATGCACAGCATTGGCCACACACAATAGTCACTCAGGTGACTGGATGGAGGATACAGTACTCACCTGTGTGGGCAAATGCAGACACTACAGCCCAGAGCCACAATGCAGACCATCGTCATGTGGCCTGGTGCCAAGGTATACCCATCACATAACCTTGTACAGCCATCTGGTACAGTCGACCACCACACACTCTTGCAGACATGCACCCATGCATGTCAGTACTGGCACCCTGTGTGTTTGTGTGTGTGTGTGTGTTATATGGTGCGTATGTTCACATCCACACTCCCTATAACCCCCAGGGGCATACTGAAGCATGCTGTCGCATGTCAGAACCTCCCCATACCCTTTGCCCATACAACCCCTGTATGACCTATGTGGTGCATGTGCTACCTGCACAGGGATGTGTTGTTGCAATCCCACTACTGATGAGTTGTACTCCTGGCCCTGCCAAATGTGTCAATGTGTGTGTGTCTCTGTGAGATTGTGGCTGTGATGACGCTGGCACATGTTCATGCGGACAGGCATGTATACATCGTCTACCGTATAGCTACCGTATCCCTGTTGCAGATGTCACTCACCATCACATATATGTTCTGAGTGCTCCCCAACAGGTAACCCATGTGGTTCATCCAATAACTGCATCACACTGTGATAGCACATCATAGTTGTCAGGGGTTTGATACCATGTGCCGGTAGATGTGTGACACAAACATGCTTCAGTTTTACTCTCCCACCCCTCCCTGACATGTGCCTCTGTCTGCCTCTCCCACCCCCTCTCTGGTGGATGTGGAGACATACACCTGCTTTGCTTAGGTAGCAGCATGTGTATTTTAAGTGATGCTCATGATCAGCTGATGGCCTTTGAATGAATTGCAGCCCTTCCCTAGCTGATTGCATGTGAAACAGCTGTGGTAACATTTCCATAGCCAATTGCATGGAAACACACTCCAGTATCTAGGAACATCATGGTGGTGTTGGCCCTTTTCATTCATTGTGAGCAGGAATTAGATCTGTCGTTTGGCAAACAGCATCTCAGATGGATTGGGGATTTACCGCTAACAACATACACTGTGGAAAAAGGCCAACAAACAGGAGGGGGATGTGCCTGACCTGACTACAGACTATAAGTGCTGCTATACTGCATTTGGAGTAATGTTGGTTTAACAGTGTTTGTGTGGATATGGCTGTCATACATGTCTCAATACCTGCCATATCAGTTCCATGTTTATGAGGAATCCCCATCTACAGGGTCATCTGCAGACTGGGCAGTGTTGTGTCTTTGGTTTCACGTGTTACCCATGGAGCATCTATCAGTGGACTACAGAAGGTAGTGATAGGATTGTAGTCTTTAGATGGTGAAAGCAGTGGTAGTTACTGACATCACATCCCTCATAGGATATAGGTTGCAATAAACCCTTTTATAACAGTAAATGTATGTGGTTATCACAGCAACATGTCAATATTGGCCCTGTGTATGTGCTTCCAGCCACACCTCTGTCAACCTTTGTACACATGTCGTGCAAGAAGTAGTGCATATGTGCTGTACACCATAATTAGTGTCATCATATCTGATAACAAGCCAGTGACACATCAGACTGCTACACTTGTTATGTACAGTAGGGGTTATATTTCATGACAAAACCCGGACATTCTGTGGATGTTTGTACAGTACTGAGATCTGTGTACTTATGGTGAATGTCAACAGTGTTGACATATTGTTAATATGTACTTTAAGCTGTGTACAGACTGTGGTAGATGTCATTGTTCTAGTTCCCCTCCTATCTGATGTTACATGCTGCTTCACTGTATGGTACTGTATTGGCGTACATGTTTGTAGGACCATAAACACACATGTCCCATACCACAGACAGCCATCAGACCAAACTGTGTAGCAGCCCAGTATATGTAGGGTCAGTCTGTGAGTGGCACATATGAGGATGGTGTAGAACAGATAGTCCATATACTGTAATATTATGCTAACTTACCATATGTGGCTGTGGCTGTGTTCACATTGGTTGTGGTTATGCACTTTCACAAGGTGTATTGTACCCTGTACTGTGACATGTCTTTTGAGCCTGCTATATATGCAGGTACATGTACATTCCCCCATAGGAGACGTAGGCCAGTGATGAGCCAGTCTGCCTGCAGCCTGCACAGTGCATTGTTACATGCCTAGCAGCTTAGTGTACTTACCCAGTGAGATGTCATGTGCAGATATTTGCAAGATGTACTGCTGCCAGGCCTCTCTTAACAGTCATGTATGTCAGACAGTGCAGTGGGATGCTGTACAGATGTATGCCAATATCTAGTGGGTAGTATGTGGCTATGGCACCCCTGCACCAGCCGTCATTATGTATCAGGCCAGACAGGGGTGTGTGAATGCATAACCAATGGTGGCAAATGTATACCAGCCATTATTTGTTATACCCATCTACATGGCTGTCTACATCCATATTGTCAGGCATGGTACACATATTTTGCACTAATGGCTTATGTGTATACCTCAGAACTGTACAGAGTGTGCAGAATGTCCACATATATTGGCCAATATAATCTGCTGCAGTCCACAGCAGCATTACGTGCTAGCAGTGGTACGTCCTTAGGATGTCTGTCAGTAGCCAATGGCACACATGTTATAAGCAGATGTGACCTCTCACACACACCATGTCTTTGAAGACAATCCCAATGACAGTAGCAATAGTCTACTAATATACCTGCTATTCATACCTGACATCCCTTTTAACTATGACATTGGGACTATAGGGGCTGGGGTAGGGCTACACCCCATGTCCAGGACATATGGTGGAAATATATGTATATATACTTATCCAGATAGCCATATATATATATATATATATATATATATATATATATATATATATACATATATATCTATATATATATATATTTATATATATATATATATATATATATATATATATATATATATATATATATATATATATATATATGATTACACATGTGTAGTACTTCCAATTACCACTGTCATGGCAACCACTCACGATAAATCCCTACATCATGTGGGTGTGGTCCCTTTACATTTCCTGTGTGATGGACATCCTTCCTGTATGTGGGCATCAATGTTACCAACAGCAGGTAGCAATACCTCTTACAGGAGAACCAGCATACTCTGGGCAGCCACATATTTGTAGGAGGATCAGGAACTACAGACAGACTCCGAGTAGAGTTGTATTATGCTTTGTATAGTACTGGTGTTACAGAGTGTGTGTGTACATACTAGTTTACTTTGGAATGCAGTCTGTCTGCATACCTCACAACTGTGGGCCTATCCTCTTGCTGGCCAGAGCTATGCCTATCATGTCTTGTCTGTCCACCACACAGGTCCTGTGTCAGATATTACACTGGCAGTGTGTGTGTTCAGTGCTATCGGTACATGGCTACATCCATTTCTGTTTCTAACCTCAATTCCCTGACTAACATTATGTTGTAAACTATCCTGTAACACCAGCAAATTGCTTACTGTATGGCAACAGTTGTCCACATATGTTCCTGTGTTTCAGCCTCTGTCCTCCACCTACATACCAAGCTTTGCACATATGTCATGCTGTCGGTGGTTGTTCTGTAGTGGGCTGTGAGTATATCACACTGCCATTGCTGCCATCAGTCCACTGCTGTTGTATCTCCCACACATACGGTGGGGCTGGGGCCATATGTGTGGGCATCACCTACACAATACATGTGTGCCCTTATGCACTCCAGAGGCCATTGTATGTAACAGTGGTAAATGGCCCTGTATTATTGAGTCTAGGGGAGAGCACCATAAATTACCTAGGCTGTTACAAAATGTAGGGGTATCAGGGGTGAGCTGCCTTAAGGTATCTGGATGTACAATACCATATACTTCACCTATATTTACATTACTTACATGAATTGGGTTAATGCAAGTCTACTGCCCCTGCCATACAGACTGTTCTGTTAGTCGGTGTGCTTGTGATGGTGTCAGTTATGCCATGTTATGTAGTGGTTACAACCCATGTGGTCACATGACATCTTTACCACCTACTGAGTTTGTACAGTGTGTAGATAGAGGCTGCTGAACTATACACCAGCATTACATACTGTTGATTGTTTGGTATCCTGTGGCCCAGTTTGTCTTCACTATTGTACAATTGAAGGGCTTGGCCTGGACAGCAACAGTTGTGAACCTTTCCAGACTACTGTATTAGTGTAACTGTTTTACAGTTGAATTACTCTGTTTATATGGTTGTCAGTGTCTGAACAGCTGTATCACATGGCATATATAACTGTAATAGTACACAATTAAAGGTTTTCCATTTCTGAAAACCTGTGTGTGGTGTTTTTCCTATTGCCTCTCAGTGGGTATATGTTCCAGGCAACAATTGTCATTTGTGTGGGTGGCCCATACAGTGTTCAGTCATTCAGGGGTTAACTGTAGGCATAGTGGCTGTTCCATATTGTGTTCACCTTCTACTTATGTATCTTACTACACATATAACTGTGTGTGTATGTGTAGTCACATGTATTATATATATATATATATATATATATATATATATATATATATATATATATATATGTATATCTGCATCTGCATATCTGTGTCTGTGCATCTGTATCCTGGGGATGTTGATGGCTTCCACATATTATATTTCCTATGGAAGACAGACTGCACTGCGTGATATGTTACCAATACCAGCCTGACATCAAAGAGGTGGGATGTAGTACTGGTAGCATCTTGTGCTCATGTTGTGTCAGGTCCTGGTTATGGGATCTGCAACATGTGATAGTGTATTGCAGGGTGGAAATGTTTGGCTGTGGGGGGATGCCTATTCGTACAAGGCGTATAGTGTGTGGCGCCTCTCTACCCCATTATCGGTGCATGTGGACATATGTGCGTTTGTTAATCTGCCATTGCTATCTACAGATCTATGGTGATATATACCTATATAGCTATATATATATGCTAACATATATATAACTATGTCCGTATATACCTACATAGATATATATCTGCGTGCACATATGTAACTTGCAGTGTATATGTAGACATATAGGTGTAGACACATATATGTGTCGATGTAGGCATTTGCATGGATATATGTTCATATATATTGATATATATGTATATAGTTTTAGAAATATATATATATATATATATATATATATATATATATATATATATATATATATATACGGGTTCCGTTCAGAAGCTTGAAATACTGAAATTTCGAATTTCAGTATTTCGAGCCCAAGGAGCCGAAGCCACATAATAGCGAAAGTTTACAAGCATGAAATTCAAAACCTCAAATACCGGAGGTTTTCAATTTCACACTTCTAAAGTTCTACTATGGTTATGTATTCAGGTGTGTGTGTGTGTGTGTGTGTGTGTGTGTGTGTGTGTGTGTGTGTGTGTGTGTTAAGGGGCTGTGGTGTGTGTCAGTATTTTTTGTTGCTGTGATGTGTGTGTGCAAAGAGAAAGTAGCTTGTGCGGTGGTGTTTTATGTGTGTTTGTATGTAGTGCGACCTCGGAGTGAGAATATTTAAGTAGGGGGGGTGTGGGAAATGCATGTAGTAGAGTGATTGTGCGTGTTTGTGTGGTGGATGGTGTGTATGTGTGTGTGCGTTTGTGTGTGTGTGTGCGTGTGTGTATGTGTGTGTGTGTGTGTGTGTGTGTGTGTGTGTGTGCGTGTGTGCGTGTGTGCGTGTGTGCGTGTGTGCGTGTGTGTGTGTGTGCGTGTGTGTAATAAAACCGCAAAATTCAAAACTTCTGCTATTCGAGGTTTTGAATTTCGCGGTTTTTAGTTTTCGTTGTTTTGTGGATTCCACTTCTTGGGCTCGAGATACTGAAATTCGAGATTTCAGTATTTCGAGCTTCTGAAGTGAATCCATATCTACATACATAGATATGTTGTATCTGTTTAGATATTAATATATTTACACAGACATACATCTAGATGTTGGTATACATTCTCTGTACTGTTGCATGACTGGACTGGATGATATTTGTCTGAAAACATCAGATTTATTTGTATCTGGCATGCCTTAGTCATAAAACACTTTGTTTATAGTGTGTAGGGTCCTGGGTTCAAGCCTTGCAGTTGCTGGTTATTTTGTTGCCGGGCAGAACACGGCCCGTTTGATGCAGAGTGATTAAGGCACTTCGGAGCACTTTGCAAGTGGGTTTGCATGGGGGTAAGCACTGCTTACACAGGTTAAGCAATATAGAAACCAACTGAGTGTAAGGCACTGTAACTGGAAGTTAGCAGTGCTTAGCTCCGTGAAAACCCGCAAACACCCACTTAGAACTGCTTTAAAGTGCCTTAATCACTCTGTACCCAATGGCCCATGTTCTGCCCAGCAATAAAATAAACAGTCTCTGCAAGGTTCAAACCCAGGACCCTACACACCATAGACAACATGAATTACCACTAAGCCATGACAGACATACATACATCTGATGGCTTCAGAAACATTTCATCCAGCACAATCATTCAACAGTACAGAAAATGTATTTTAACATCTAGATGTATATGTGTGTGTGTGTATGTGTCTATCTATATATATATATATATATATATATATATATATATATATATATATATATATATATATACCTCACTCTCTCCATGCATACAACTATACAAATATGTCTACATATATATGTCAATATATAGATATATACAGCAATGTATATATATATATATATATATAAACCGCTATATATATATATATATATATATATATATATATATATATATATACAGATATATATCTATAGATATAATAGAGAACATAACAAAGACATATATGAACACAGGCACTGTTAATGGGGTGAGGGGGCTCAAGCAACATATGTCTTACACGTATTGAAACCCTTCCTGCAATACAATACCAACTGTTGCAAATGCCATAACCAGGACCTGACAATACATGGCCACAAGATGTTGACAGTAAGCCATCCCACCAGTACTATGTCAGGCAAGTATTGATAACATATCATGCAGTACAGTCTGACTAGCATAGTGAATGTACAATTTGTGCGCAATAAACAGTCCTGTGATACCTATACACAGACACATATATGCAGATACCCATATATGTATATATATATATATATATATATATATATATATATGTGTGTGTGTGTGTATAGATATATATGTAACCACACACACACACACACACACACACACACACACACACACACACACACACACACACACACACACACACACACACACACACACACACACACACACATCACTTCTGTTGGTGTCCATGCCAAGGTCTTCAAGTAATCCAACCAAAAAGACTGATGTGGCTACAGCATAACAAACTAGCCACAGTATGTAATGCAGATATATAGCCCAGTGGCCTCTAAATACACTCTGCATGCAATTCCTAGGAGGAAAGACCTGGATTCACACTATGGGTGGTATCTGTCACATAACAATGCATAACTGAAATCATCACAATCACACTGATGGCAGTAAGCAGTAGGCCAGCAATGTTCCCAAGGTGAAATGTATGGTAATGTACATCCGCATACCTTAAGGCAGCTTACTACTGGTAGTCCTCACATGTTGTAACACCCTGGGGTATTTATGGTGCATACCCCCCATACACTTTCTTACAGGGGCATAGTACACTGTTACATACACTGACCTCTAGACTGCAGAGGTGCACACATGTGTTGTGCAAATGAAGCCCACATATATAAGGTGCATATGGTCTGTACACCATTAATAATTGACATCATACCTGATAACAAGCCAGTCAGATAACAGACTGCTGGACATGTTGTGTGTAGTAGGGGCTGTTTCTGATGACATTACCTGGGCATTCTGTGTTTGTGTGTACATTACTGTCGTCTGTGTACGTAGGGCAGTGGTCTGCGGCCTTCCCTATCCAAAGAACCATTCCTGACCCCTCACCCACCGAACTAATTTCAACGGAAGGCACAACAGCTATCTGACTCCTACAATGAAGATTTCATATATAGTTATATTAAACATAATATAACTAAGTGTATAAGAACAA
The DNA here is from genome assembly GCF_019279795.1 of Protopterus annectens. Lineage (NCBI taxonomy): Eukaryota > Metazoa > Chordata > Ceratodontiformes > Protopteridae > Protopterus > Protopterus annectens. The sequence continues at coordinate 1,267,870,966 of NC_056735.1, forward strand.
TACCTAACATATGTCCATAATTGTGTTCCTGTGTTGGGATTGCTGGATCTTTGTGTGTGTGTGTGTGTGTGTGTGTGTGTGTGTGTGTGTGTGTGTGTGTGTGTTGTACTGTACAGTGTCCATCAATCCTAAGAGGTAAAAGGAGCCACTACAGCACGGTTGAAGAGACACATGTGGCTCCAGATCCACAGGTTGCATACCCCTGAGTTAGGATGATTAACAACTGTATGTGTATTGCACGTATGAGCCATGGGCTCTGTACAGACTGTGGTAGATGCCATTGTTCTCTGTCCTGTTCTATCTGATGTTACATGCTGCTCCAGTGTTAAGATTGTGTAGCATATGTGGCTGTGGCTGCAATGACATTGGATGTGGGTATGCATTTTCTCACAGGTGTCTGCTATGCTGTGCCATGACCTGTGTGTCAAGCCTGCTATAATCGCAGGTACATGTGTATTCTCCCATACAATATGTATTCCAGTGTTGTGGCAGTCTGCCTGTAGTTTGCCCAGTGCTTTGTGACATGCCTAGCAGCCTACTGTAAATACCTGGTGCGCTGTTATGTCCAGTTATTTGCAAGACATACTGCTGCCAGGCCAGCATAACTGTTGTGTATTTCTGACAAAGCAGTGGTATGCTGTACAGATGTATGTCATTATCTGCTGGATAGTGTGTGGCCATGTGAACTCAGCAGTACCAGGTATTATGTGTCTGGACACACTGGCATGTGTGTGTGTGCATACACTGTGTGAGCATATGTACCCCAGTATTGTCATGATGTACTTATGTACATGGCTAGTAACATCCACATTGGGAGGCGTGGTCCACATGTCTCGCATGAAGGGGACATGCGTACATGTCTGGACTGACCACAGAGTGCCAGACTGTCCACATATAGTGGTCATATCCCTGCTGTAGTCCACAAGATCATTACTGTGCTAGCAGTGGGTCCATACTATGCTGCCCCTAGGATGTCTGTCCATAGGCAATGGTGCACATGTCTACAGCAGATGTGACCTCCCACACCCAACATGTTTGTTAAGACACCCCTATGACAGTGGCAACAGTATACATATATACCCGCAATACATCATGATATCCCCTTGCACTACGGGGTTGGGACTATTGGTACTGACGTAGGACTCTACTCCATGTTCTGTACATATGGTAAACATATATGTGTACACATATATCCACATATCTATGTAGATATATACACATATACATATCCACATACATATATGGACATATACATATCCACATACATATATGGGGATATATATGTACATATATACATACAAATACTCACACATATACATACACAGCAATGGCTTCAACAAGTGGCTAAGCATCTGATGTCATTCAAAAGGGATCCAGTATCTGTCTACCTGGGATGACATGATGTACAAACCATGATGCTCTGGCAGAGATGATCTGCACGTGTTGCCCCTGGGATTCAGGTTACTGGCTACAGCTCTTGGCACCCCCATAGTGCCTTATCTAGGCAAGGTTCAAAGGACAAAACCACCACTGTAACAGATACAAGCATGCAAAACTGACAGTAATGTGACTCAATGCTAGAAGTCTAAACCTAGAAAGGCACTCTCTTGAGCCACACCTACAAATGGGGAATATCAATATCTGTGCAGTAACTGGAACCTGGTTCAATGCTCCAAAGAGCACACCTGTAATACTTGCCCACAACCCTTATCACACATGTTGGGCAACAAACCAAGACCACAACACTACAGGTGGAGGAGTGTCCATATTCACCAAGGTCATTCACACCACCAGCCTAGTGTCCAACACAATGCATCTGAGAATCGCCAGATGCAATTAACACTAGGTAAGACTGCAATCCAAATTGTAGCTTGCTACAGATCCCCCTCCATGGCCCAAGGTTCTCACTACACCATTATAAACATACTGGACAATATTAAGATACAACCAAACGCCATAATACTGGGTGATTCCAAATACTCTGTCATTAACTGGGAAAACAACTTGTGTACCACCACCCTTTACCAACAGTTCCTGGAAGTCATACATTCCAACCCCCTGGATCAACTAATCCATTGTCCAACCAGGGTCTCCAATATCCTAGACCTGGTCATTACCAACATGGGAGTGAGATGCTCCACACCAGTGGTCAACCCCTCATAGGTCAGGTCTGACCATAAGGTGATCACCATTGACAGCCAGATCCCACCCCCACCAGCCAGTAAGAAACCTCCACAAATACCCTCTGCAAAGCCAATGCCATGCTACTCAAGTCAGAAGTGATAGACCTCATGACACCCATGGAGATGGGAGCTGAAAGTGCAACTGGTGAAACATACACTAAGGCACTGTATGGGCACATCCACTCGTGCATGAATTGTGCCATCCCAAATAGAACTGAAACACTGCCCTCCAAACAAGGAAGCCAATCTTGTGCTCCGCTGCCATGAACAAACTGTACAACAGAAGGAAGACACTGTTGCAGAAAAAAGGATAACCCCAAAATGCAAGCTGCTCCCTTACCAGCCTCAGTAAGAAGTTGATATCCCTCGAAATTTGCCACAGCTTGTTACATATATATAATTGTCATAGATTCCAAAGACAGCCACAAGGCATTCTATAGTTATGTCCGGAATCTAAACGGCTATGCTCAGAACTTCTCTGAGCTACAACAGAATGGCATTAAATATACTGATTCAATGGAGTTTGCCAATATCTGAGCAGACCGATTTAATGCCACATTCAGCCTTCTCTTACCCCTAAAGGGCCCATCTCAGTAACAAAAGGTTGCCAAATTCCAGTAATCATAGCCACACAGGCAGAAACCAACTTATCCACTGCTAGGAATACAGCATCCATGGGACCAGATGACATTTCGGGCTGTGTACTACATGAACTACAAAATAACCCTACATCTCACCTTAGTGCCATGTTTAATCATAGCCTCACCTCAGGCTTCTATCCCACTGAGTGGCGCACAGCTACAGTTATCACACTCCACAAGGGGGGAATCCACCTTGGATCCCGGGAACTACCGTCCCATCAGTCTGACGAGCCTGATCTGCAAGGACATGGAATGCATTATCATGCAACTTATAAACAAAGACATTGGCAACCAGCAAACACTGGACCCCACCCAGGTTGGGCTTGTGAAGGGCCAATCTTGTGTCTTGAACCTGATTGATTGCTTTGAGTCACTCTTTGGAGCTGTGGTGGAGGGTAAGGCAGTCCACACAGCCTATCTGGACTTGGCCAAGCCCTTCAACAACATCCCCCACTCTAGAGACATAGTTAAACTTATGAAGCTGGCCATAAACACTTGTGTCACTCGATGAGTTGCCAACTGACTTATCGATGGAACCCAGACTGTAAACTTAGCCATGTCCAATCCCTGCTCCAGACAAGTGACAATTGGAGTACGTCAGGGTTGGTCCTGGGACAGCTCTTGTTTGGCATCTACTTCCCTGAAGTATAGGCCAACACTATGGAACTCTGGATAACAAAGTTCACAGATGACTGCAAACTGGGAGCCATTATTGCATCCCCAAATGATGTGGATATTCTACAACATAGCTTTACAGAAACAGATGCTTGGTGCCAGAGCCATGGGCTCAAGCTTAATGCCAAGTAATGTATAGTTATCCCCTTTGGAAATACCATGTACCCATGAATTACCACATAGGTGACAGCACACTAAACACCGAAAGTGTGCTGACAGACATAGGGACACAGGTGGACAGTGGTCTCACCTTCATTAATCACATTGCCACAACAGTAAGGAAATTCTTCTATGTGGCACACCTCATCACTGAGGGCTTTACATCCAAAAAAGGGGGTAATTGTCCCACTGTTCTCATCCTTCATTACACCCTGTATAGAGTACAATGCCCCATTTGGTATGTACCTCGCAAGATAGCTGTGACAGCTGGGAAGGCAGTGGAAATACCTCACTATAAGAGTCACAGGCATCAAACAGATGGCCTGTGCTGACCATCTAGAAATCCTCCAGCTATACACAGCATATTGTCTACACAGAGGCTATCTCTGTGTAACATACAAAGCTATTTCAAACCCTGGGAAATGACATCTGCAATATGCATATGTACTGCCATGTACAGTGCATGTGTCTATGTGCTGTCATTACAGTAGCAAAGGGTATTGATTGCCATGTCTGGGACACACAAGTATATGAGACCTGCACAGCACTGTTATCCATATGAATGTGTGACATGCAGGGGTAGCAACCCGGGGTACATGCTGTCACACTGGCATGTAGTGTAACATGGCATTACAACTGTTGGCAGTGCTGTCCCAGGGAAGGGTAGAGGGCTAATATTACTACTGACAACAAGCACACCTTCAGGCATAGCTGCACTCTGAGGGCTCACTGTCATTTTCCTGGTGTGTGGGCTGTGTCCCCGTATATATCCCCTACTGGATAATAATCAGACATGTGGAATGTAACTGTAGAGTACCGTGTGTACAGCACATGTTAGTGAGGGCTTACAGCATGTAGTAATGGCATACTTATTGTTGTCAAACATCCATCTGTTGACACATTCATCCAACTGCATAGCTACTTGCCAAACTGGTGTCTGTCAGTCCCTCTACAGATGGGATATGTACAGACAACCTATGCTTGATTGACATCGACATGTTTGGCCATCTGTGTACTACCCGTAACATATAGGAGACATCACCCTGTATGGGCCAAATGTCACGGGTACCTACACTAGACTACCACAGTCAAGTGAACATGCTTGGCTACAGGTCTCCATCACAGACACTAACCATGCATTGTAATACATGTTGCATACATGTCAACTGGATCACCTCAGTGGCCACATGCAGAAGGCACCCAGAGGATTGGCTGATGCATGTCACTCTCACCCTGCCAGTCGCTAATGTGGTGTCTGTCAATAGATTGCCTGCTGGCTAATGGCAGGTGGCATGATACCAATGTACACACACACCCTACATATCCAGTCCCTCCATGGATAATAGCCAGGTACACAGCTATGACTACCTGCAGCAATGCGCCACAATATTGACACATGTACATGTGCATTACTGAGGATAGCATTATTTGTGCGTTAGTACACCAGTAGTTGGAAATTCCATGACAGCCTTCACAACCACCTCCACCCCATTGCCATAGTCAGATGTGGGTGCTGTTGTATTGGACATGACATGCACCCTGTTACACTCCTCTCCCTAGCAGCTACATGTGCCTTGCAGTACCAGCGCAACAGTGTTGTACAAATGGGTCAATAGGCATGGGAATCCCATTGAGGTCTGCCACGTGTGTGTATGTGTGCATGTCTGCATATCTGTAAGGTGCACCATTCTGAGGCCACATACTCCTATTAAACTACACATTGCCACACAGCAGTACAGATAGTGTTGTCACTGTCCATATGTGTGGCATCACAATGCAACACCCTACTATGCCTGTGGCATGTGCATTACATGCATATCCCTGTGGTACCACTGTTGTGATATGCAATGGGTTGGATTGCCATCATGGGCAATGTGTGATAGTGGCTATGTCAGAGTATCATGATGGGTTCCAGTGTGTACAATATCCACTGGGGGATGTGGGTGCTGTGTACACTGTCATTACACCATGGTACACCCGGTATACGTCCCACGTACCACTTTCTGGTGACCACTGTCACCATCACCCATACAGGTAACTGATAACAGGATACAGCCCAGTTACACATGAACTGTGTGCAGATTACCTGTAACACATTGGACATATGGACTAGTTAGTTAGCAACAATATGTCCATGTCTCTAAGATGTGTGTCTACCTGTTATGTGTCTGTCACTGTGTATATGATGGTATGACACACTATGTATTCTCCATATACAAACATTAAATCCCCCATTACCATATTGTACATGTCTGTGGATGTTCTCCATGTAACATGTGACCTGGTGCACACCTCACCCTACACGAGGTGTGGTGTGTGCAATGAAAGCCACACAGTTCAGTAGCACTGCATACCTTGGCAGGGGTCTAGTCACAGTGTTGCCAAGTAAGGATGCGTGTGTATGTGGATGGGTTGACATAAGGGTGCAGACTATACATGTACCAGCAGGTCACCTGTCAATGTGGCACAGGCAATAACTGTTATAAAAACCTGTGACATGTGTGCAACTGTACACCAGATATGTCACGGCCATGGTGTCACCACAATGCCATACCCTTGTGGAATATGACTGCAGACCATCCTCCTACTGACACATGTACACCTACAACAGAAATGGATAACATTATGGAGATTATCAATTAGTGTTACTAACAGCTGAAATGCATCAAAGCTGCATGACTACACTACCTGACATGTATGCATTACACATTACCCCTAACAACATCTTACACTGCAGTACATTGCAGCACACTATTTCTGTCACCGTGGGCATCAGAATCATATTAGCCTGTCCCTGCATCGATGTTATAGATGACAGGGATGTGGCACAGGTATCATCATATGCACAGGGTGTGTTTCTGGTTTGCCAGAGTCCGAGGGTGGTCCATACATTTGTCACCATGTGTGTTGGTGAGGCATTTAGTTAATTGAATGGGGCATGGTGATGTGTGTGTCGGTATGGGATTGCCCTAGGTGTGGTTGCATAGTGTGTGGGTATGCATGAACACTGTTCTGCCATGTGGCTGCCCTATACAGATGTTGTTGGATAGCTGCAGACCATACCTGGCAGGGTGTGCAGTTCTCCTCCTCTGGCCATGGACATGCTGACTGTGCCTGCCAAGGGTTCCATGGGCACGTGCAGGTACAGACTGTGAGGTGCTACTCTCCCCTGATGATGACAGATGTCCACTGGAACCATGTCCCACCTGGGACTGGCCAGGGCCATGTGCACAAGGCCTGCTGGGGTATGGCGTGGAAAGCACCCCAGTGGTGTGCTGGGTCTGGTACTGCCACTACGGGAGTGGTTTGGCATCCTGGCACATACACATTGACTGCCAGCTGCTGGTGTTTCTGGCCTACGTCCATGCAGCCGTCGCACCACTCCCACCACGTGTTCAAGCACAGACATACCACAGTCGAGGAGACCCACCATCTCACCCCACCATCTATCCATGACCTCAATCTGTGCACTGAGGGCAGCAGCAAGTTCATGGATGGTGCCACTTACAGATGAGAAAGCAGCCCTCTACAGCCTCAGGCCCTGTCTGGTGTACATTTCCATACGTGCCTATGCCTCCATTATGGCTTGAAAAATGTTCGTGGTGGTACCAGTTGTGGCTTCTCTGCCAGGAGCATGATGACTAGCAGCTCTTCCATGAAAACCAGGGTACATCTGCCGATGTGGTGCCCTGCCGGACATCCGGCTATGCTGACTGTAACCCGACAAAGTTGGCATAGACACCACACTTTCCTAGTCACTGGCACCAAATGCCAACTGTCCCTCTGCTATGGCCACTTGTGATGGCATTTGCAGGGGCACTGTAACTGCATGCAGGCTTGGGGTGGCTAGGAGAGTGGTGACAAATGATGGCACAGTGTCAGCCACTGACAACCCCACCTGTGCCTCAACAGTACCATCATCATTATCATCGGTGTCTGCATGGACACCTACCTCAGATTGCATGCAGGAGGGACCCTGATCCACCTCACCACCTGTGGGGGAAACAAACACACACTTTAAGACCTGTACAACATTGCATAACAGTACACACATTTACACACACATTTACACACACACACACACACACACACACACACACACACACACACACACACACACACACACACACACGTACACCCACACACACTGACAGTCCACCTTACTACCTCCCTTTCCCTGGGTTTACAGACAGTCCCACATTCAGTTACATATGTTCCCCATCCTGCATGGCACTTGCTAACCTATACTCATTAATACTACCCATTAACATATCATTCCTCTCCATGCCTACACATGTGATCACAACACATGACATGTTACCCCATCACCTGCCTGACTTGAGTGGAGTAGGTTGCACATGGCCTTATTGCTGTCATCCAGTACTACCCTGTGTATGTCCAGTCATGGTGTAAATGACCCCTATATGGTTGGAGCTGCTACATTCACTACATATGTCACACACTGGAGTCTCATACTACAGTCTTGCTCAGTCCTTGCCACATCTGCTGCACAATCAACCCATCATGTGGACAACAGTAATATCTAGATAAACTCACTGATGTGCTCTGGTAATTCCCCATTGCATTAGTAGTGTTGCATATGTGGGTAGCCAGTTATCGATCTGCTGCTGGCAATATGATGTGTAAACCTGGTGTGTACTTTCCCTCCCAATGCATGGTCCATGCTACAGACCTTGTTATGCTTTCAGCTGTCCTGTGTTCACATATTAGCTAGATTGTCCTGGTGTCGCATGTGTCACGCCATGTACATGTACAGCACAATCCCAAGGAGAAGTACTGCCATGTGATCAATCCCACTATCACCTGTGCATACATGGACACCCACACAAACAGACACACATGTACACACACATCTGACATGCATTGACCACACTCCACTCCACCATATTGCACTTACAGACACAATTAACACACACACCTACATGTGAGGTTGCACAACTTTTGCACACACAGTCCTTCCATTACCCTTCTGTCAGCATGCATTACATATGGTACTCAACAGCATGCAGTGCAACTATAGTGACTTCATGCTAGTGCCAGTATACATGTGTGTGATTCATGGGCTGTGTTGGTAGGTGATGGCCCTTCCCCTTGTTAACACTGCACCCATGCACAAAGTGTTACTGTGGACCTGCTCTGCACCCTGTCTTGTACTGTGCACCATACCTCACAGGTGTACAAACCATTGCTGCATATGTAGTACTGTGTCAGTTATGTCAGCTCCAATGCTCACAGCTCCTATGTGTTAGAACAACTCATACCTGGAATGATATGTGAACAGATACCATTTGTGAATGCGTGATGTCTGCTTTACAAATCACAACATCAACGGTGCATGTATGACCAATACAAGACTATTACACTGACAACCACCAGACCTTACCATGGCTATGGGGGGTGCCCTACACATGTCCCACAACTCTGCATGGTTGCAAGGTCTACTCATGTGCACATCCCTTGGAGTGCACACACTGCTGTCACTATTGCTGTGGGGTCAGGGTTACATCTGCCACAGTTACTTAACCTGATTGTGTGCCGATACAGCCATGAAGATGTTATTTCACACATGTCCCTACTATAGGCCGCCTGTCCTGCAATACTTCTCATCCCTGTGGACACATTTCACAATGACAGGATGTTAGTTATCTTGCATGTGTCTATTGTACCCTTCTGATATCCCATCATGGTCTCTACTGTGATGCAGTGCATTTCACAGCAACAAAACATGAATGTGCACAGCATGCAGTATGGGTAGGTGTCTTAGATGTGTGCATGGAATATCCCATAGTTATTACATGCCCAGTGCATTGTCAAACATGAACATGAACCATATCACTGGCTACAGGCTGCTGCCTTGGTGGTATCCTGGATGGACCTACATAAGAGTGTGAGAAAATTAATGTCAGCTGCCACAGCTGTGGCATTTGTAAAGGGTGAGTGCAGCATTATTACATTATTACATCAACATAAGAAGTCTACAATACTACAGCTTATGCACAATCTTTTATTACTACTACACAGCAACAGACTATATATATGACATCTCAGATTTGCATGATGTACCTGTATAGATGCAGATGCATACACAAGATTGGTGTACTGATGAACCCTGGGGTCTTACCTGCACACTCCTAGGCCAGTGTGTCAGTGGCACCCACCTCCACAATGCGTCCTGCCAGTTGTTGGTTCTGCAGGCAGGCAGGTGCCACAATGCTGCTGAGAAGCTCCTCCACACGGGTGAGGGGTGGATGTATGGCTCCCCCCTGCTGTGAGATGGTCCCCAGTACAGCAGCTGCACACTGATGTACATGGTGAAGCAGGTCGGTGCAATGATGACGGACATGCTCATAGCTTCAGTTCTGCAGGCCGACATCATTGACCCTGTGGACTAGATCGTTCCACAGGGTGGTCCTCTCCTGTTGATCATGGGCTGTCTGGCCAAACAGCAGTTGGTAGTGCTGTACCAAGTCTTCTACAATTACATCAGTTTTGGCAGCCTGAAAGCTGGCAATCGGGTGTAAGCCATCTTCCCTGGACAACATAAAGATGGAAACAGGTCTGAGCAACTCATACAGCAAGGTTACCATAGTTCTTAATACACATCTCTGTCTCCCACCACCATATTAGCTACAACAAATCATTCACAGAATGCAACTGGTATGTCAGCAGCTTACCTACCATTGGGACACATGTTGTAATGTACCAATCTTTGTGCTATGTGTTTGTACCATGCTTTGTACTATGTAATTGAAGCCATGCTCCCTGTGGGGGCACTATCTTTGCTGGCCTGTTACAGACTATTTCACCTGCATGCCATTGTCAGTGCCACTATGTGTATATATATATACATATATATATATATATATATATATATATATATATATATATATATATATAGACACACACACACACACACACACACACACACACACACACACACACACACACACACACACACATATATATATATATATATATATATATATATATATATATATATGTGTGTGTGTGTGTGTATATATGTGTAGATATATCTTGTGGGTTGTTTATATACTTATATCTATATGATTGTCTGTGTATCTGTAGACATACATGTCTAATTATATATCACACAGATATTTATCTATATGTGGGGCGCATACAGACATCTGGTCCACATTCTGTAAGTATCTTTCATTCACAGCTGCACTGTTCTGCCTTGCTGCAACACAGACAGGTGTCACATGTGAGCACAGACTAACATTAGGGTGATATATATGGTGAGATTGCTGGTAAATCTATTATACACCTATGGCATTTTTTCATGCTACATTACACATTAACATGACTGTCCTGCAAATGGTGTGCTCTGACACCCATGTGTCTATCATGATGGCAGTACTTCCACCACCAGCTATTGCCCACACTAATATACCAAACACAGATATTATGGCTTACATCTTTGTCATTCATTGCTGATCTGCACAGTTGGCAGGTATGTTCCACTGCCTACAGGGACAGACAGTATTGTCCATATCAGTTGTTCAGCAGAACATCATTACAAGGATAACTACAGATGGCACATATAAATCATTCCACATCATATATCCTATTATTCTATACCACATACTGCATTCAATTACATACATTTATGTTTTACATACCTGTAATTTTTTTTCTGACAGCTGTGACACCTTTCTGTTGTTTGCGTTTTTTTTTCTGTGTGTGTGTGTGTGTGTGTGTGTGTGTGTGTGTGTGTGTGTGTGTGTGTGTGTGTGTGTGTGTGTGTGTGTCTGTCTGTCTGTCTGTCTCTCCACTAGAGTGATTGAGTTGGTTTGAATGGATTGCAGCATGGCTTTTGTAGGTGATGTACATGATCAGGTGATGGGCTCTGCACCAATCAGTGTGCAACAGTTGCTAACTGCATGCAGCCTGCTGTGTAGTACTTCGGATAACCACTGTCATGGCAACCCAGTACTATAAAATACTGACTCATGTGGGCGTTGTCCCTTAACCTTTCCAGTATGTTGGACATCCTTCCTGTATGTGGGCAGCAGTGTTACAACAGCAGGTTGCAATACCTCTTACAGCAGGACTTGCAGACACAGGCCAACTACACATTTGTATGAATTTCCAGACCTACAGACAGAGTGAGTAGTGTTGTGTTATGTGCATTGTATATTGCTGGTCTTGCAGTGTCTGTGTGTACATAGCAGTTTAGGATGGAATGCAGTCTGTCTGCATAGCTCTCAACTGTGAGCCTATCCACATGATGGCCAGTGGATTGTCTGTGCACCACACAGGTCTTGTCCTAGATATATCACTGGCAATCTGTCTGTTGCATGCTATCAGTACATGGCTACATCCATTTGTGTTTCTGATGTCGTATTCCTGCATAAGGGTATGTTGCAACAAATCCTGTAACACCGGCAATTTCCAGGGTGTGAAACGGCAATATTGCAAGTATGGCCCTGTGTTCCTGTCTCTGTCCTCCACATATATGGCAAGCTTTGTCCTGCTGTGATACAGTTAGGGGTTGTTAGGTAATGGCCTATCATTATTTACTGCTACTATTCCTGCTATCATCCCAGTCATATCGTCGACCCACACAAAAGATGTTAGTCAGGATCCATACATGTGACAGATACATTGATATTACCACAACTAATAAATTTACCCCTAGGGCTTGACTACATGGTGTAATTGGAGGCTGCTGAACTACACCTGTAATTGTTGATTGTCACTTATATTGAAAGCATATCCTTTGTCTACTGTTGTACTAATTGAAGGCCTTGACCTGGACAGCATAGTATGTTATATATCCACATTGCTTGCATTTATTGTTTTGTGTGGGCCTTGCATTCATCACTGATTAAATATTACAAAATTTATGTGCTGTAAGTAATGGGATATATTATTGTATAGTGCACAAATAAAGGTTTTCTCTGTATGCATACCTGTGTGTCGTGTCATGTCCTTTGAATTGTGAGTGGGTATATGTTTAATGTAGGTATTCTCATTTGTTGGAATGATTGTCACACTACACATGTCACAGGTACCAGTTACAGAGCTTGTGGCTGAAGGATATACTTTGCACCCAGTACTTCCACACTACCTCTACATATGTATGGTTACTAATACCTTTTGTCTGTGTATATGTGTATGTACCTATATATATCTATATATATATATATATATATATATATATATATATATATATATATATATATATATATATATATATATATATATATATATATATATATATATATATATATATATATATATATATATATATATATATATATATATATCCGAGTATATTTGTCAATGTATAGATGAGTGTGCATATCTAAACCGTTGTAATGTGTACCCCTTCCACATTGTACATTCCCTATGGTAGAATGACGTATCTGCATGATATGTTACAGATATTGCCCAGACATTTAAAGGTGAATTTAATTACTGTTAAAGCATTGTAGCTGTGTTGTGGAGGGTCCTGAAGTCAAGAACTGCATGTGCTGGATATTGGATTGCACAGCATATCCGTTAGGGCTGGGGGGGGGTAACATAGCGCTAATTACCAGGTATCCCTCATTTGAGCCCCCATTAACAATGCTTATGGTCTGTTATGTTGTAGTGAGTGGTTCAGAATTTTGTTCACATGTGGAAATTCTATACATATTTCTATTTGTGTGTGTATATATATATATATATATATATATATATATATATATATATATATATGTGCATATCTACATAATTATATATGTAAAACCCCCATATGTATATATATATATATATATATATATATATATGTATATACATATGAACATATTTATTTATTTATCTATATACAATTGATGTTATATGATTATTTGTGAGTCATACATATGTGTATGTATATATATATATATATATATATATATATATATATATATATATATATATGGTTCCACTTGAAAACGTCGAAGTTCATATGGTCGAGACCATATCATCGAGTGTTTAGCACATCAATCTTGTCAAGGGGAAGAAAAGGGTAAGTAAAAAAGGGAAAAAAGCTAGTGTTTCTGCAGTTCAGCAAGGTGCCATGCATACTGTGTCTGTGAATATGCCATCTCTATGATGGCACTGCAGACAGGGTATGGAAAATCTCCCGTTTAGCACTTCTGCATATAGCGCTAAAACAGAGATTTCCCTTTACCCCACTGTAGTGCAGTCTTGGAGTTGGCATATTAAAGTTGGGGCAGTGGGGGGGGGTGATCCCCCCTGCATAAAATAGTTTTTAGAGGTTATTTTCTTTTTTTTACATTCCCTTTGAATCTTCAATGGTTTGAAACTTGTTGTTCTTGTCTCGATGATCAGAATTTCAATGTTTCAAGCTTTCGATGATTCAAAGTGGAAGTATATATATATATATATATATATATATATATATATATATATATATATATATATATATATATATATATATATATATATATATATATATATATATATATATATATATATATATATATATATGTCTACATTTACAGATATACAGATATATAACTGTTCATATGTCCATGCATGTTCGGCTTATATTTTTGGCCTGTACCTCATTCTCTTGGGAATTGACATGGATGATCTCAGGACTGAAGTCAGTAACACGTGCCAACACTTATGTGTTTCAGACTTGATCTCCTTCAAAATATGAGTTCTAATACATATAACTGTGTAACTAGCAATGTTTTAAGTGTATTAGAGCAGTATTTGACATATATCCCTATTTGTACCCACATTTTGGCACACTTTGTCTGGAATTCTTGCATTAAGAGGTTGTGTGGTATAATATTACTACATTTCCTGTACTGTTGACTGATTGTGCTGGATGATATGTTTGTGAAAACATCAGGGTTATGTATATCTGCCATGGCTTAGTGGTAAATCACTTTGTGTATGGTGTGCAGGGTCCTGGATTTGAGCCTTGCAGAGGCTGTTTATTTTGTTGCTGGGCAGAACACCGTCTGTTGGATATAGACTGATTAAGGCACTTTTGAGCAGTTGTAAGTGGGTGTAACGGGTTTGTGTGGAGCTAAGCAATGCTAACCTCCAGTTACAGTTTCTTATACTCAGTTAGCTTCTACTTTGCTTAATCTGTGTAGGCAATGCTTAACCCCATGCAAACACACTTAAACATACTTACTAGTGCTTGTATATGCTTATTACTGCTTATATGTGCTTACACCTGCTTACTAGTGCCTTATTCATTATGACACTGACACTTCACATACATTTAATGCAGTACTCCATTTCACATTTAAATGTTATTTAGTAGGTTATACAGCAAAACAATATTCATATACAGATTTCCCATGGAAAATGGAATGTGCTGCATTGGAACTCGAACCAGGAATGCGTGCTCATGAGGAGGATGCTCTGCACACTTCACTATTGCTGTGTTGTTTCATTTGTATATATCTTCCTTGTTATCCTCTTCAGCCTTTTAAGCTGCTTTAACTGTAGCTGAGCGATGGGCACACCCGCCCACCTACAGTTAGCTTTATAAAAGGGTTTCTTTATTTACTTTTTCAGTACTGTTGCTGTTGTACACATAGGGAGCTGTTGGTGGGGATATGCGGACACCTATGAGCAATCTCACTCATCTCTTAACACTTTCTGCTTTTCTACATTGCAGGGACGTGTTTATTCTGAGAGCTCTGCTCTGCCTGTACTCGTAAGCCTGGACGTTCAGGCAGCAAGCGGTCATTGATATGCATGGTGCACTGCCGTCCTGCTCCTAAACAGGCACTTCTATGCAGGACTAGACTAGTCCTGCACGGAAGATTAGTAAATCCGGGGGTATCTTTTGCCAGTGTTAATGGAATAAAGATAAAAGCATAACTGAAAACTGGTACATGTTATATTCTGAAAACCAAACTATTAGTACCTTTTCCTGTCCATATTGTCTGAACATAGATAAACTGAAAACTAATACTGTTGTACAGTTGTCTGAAAACATGATAACATTTTGACAGTGTTACCTGAACTCAGATAAACTGAAATGTGTTATTGTTATATTCTGGAGACTAAACTATTAATATATTTTTTGTCAGTATTGCCTGAACATAGATAAAAACATAAACTCAAACTAGTATTGTTATATTACTGAAAACATATACTTTCTTTAACTCACACATTTTAACTTTAAACATTGAAGAAATAACTGAAATACATAGACAGTCAACTTCTGCACCACAGGTCTTGACAAATTTTACTCTGCATTGTCCACTCAGTCACTGATGAGGTATTGGAAGGACTGCTTTAATGTCCAAGTGTCCTTTTTATAGTTAGGCATTTTAAACCTCTCCTTTTATTTTCTTGTGCAAGGCTGTGTGGCTACAGTTTTTGATTGCATTTAGCACTGCTTGATGCCCTACGTTTATTTACATTCTTCTGCATGAAACAAACATTTGCTGCTAATAAACTCTTGCAAGTGTGAAATGTACAACACTGACATAGAAAGGCTGTAACTTTATTATTAAATCAAACTGAAATTTCAGTGACATTGCTTTTTTCTGTCATAACCTCAAATGAAACTAAAGAAGTAATTTAACACTGTGCATTTCTGCACCTGTATAAAATTAATCTTAATTGTTGAACTTTTTACATTTGCTCTCATGACAGATTTTTTTTTAGCTTATACTGTTCTGTGAGTGACCACCCACCCACTGTCTCACCATAACCATGATTTTTAGCAATTATCATTTAACTAATCGCAAGACTGCAAAATTTGTTATTACTGTCTACAATTTTCTTGAATAAATATTAAAATGAAATAGAACATATACACCCATGAAGCTTTTGCCCAGGAAGCGCGCACGCCAAATATAATATGGCCCGGCGATTCAGGTACGATCCAATTCCACGTGCACTACCGGCGTACGCCAGATCTGCGCAGCCCCCGGCGTAGTTATGCAAATCACCCCATGTGCAGTGTTGCACCATGCAAATGAAGGCATATAGTGATTCATGAAGTGGTGCAGGAGTAGGGTAAGCACACAGAAATGTAAACCAAAAAACACGGATTACATTTTCCCAAACAGAACATCGGAGCTATGGAAGAGGGCCAGACCCAGGTATCACAACGTGAACATATGCCAATGGTGAAATACACAGCCAATGGCATAAGAAAAGATGCATAACATGTAAATAACAACATTTAATGTCATGTCCACAGTAACGAACAGCAGAACCGCAGGGCATGTGTGCAGAAGCCGTAACATAAAGAAATAATATAAAAATGTCATAAAATTGCAACGTAATAGAAAGCAGGTTTACAGCATAACACACAATGGTAGGCATGGAACACCACAACCAAGGTGCAAGGGTTGCTAAGGGCTTGCGATAGTGTTCGGCACGGTAACTATGAATTAGTAGTCAATGCCATGCAAATGAGGCAGATAATACCGGATTGCAAATGTCCCGCCGGAGGAAGGTTGTACCATACAGCGCAGCGGTATAACACTGAGGAGTGGCTCAGAGGAGATACATGACATCAGCAGAGGGGTGTGCCACCGTAGCACTAAGCACATTGGAGCATTGCAAATCTGGCCTGTCCGTTGCTAAGCAAAGCTGCAGGATAGGGGTGGGGAGGAATTGTTTAGCTGAGAGCACACATGGTGGCCAAAAGCGCATGTGTACGAGGATGAAAACATGCCCGAAACCCAGTAATCGGACGCACGCGCCACAAACAATAGCAGAAACAGGAAGGTCAGGGGAAGAAAAGGAAATGCGGAAGTAGGGTAATTGGAGTACTAATGAGCAATCAACACCAATCAACCCACGAAGGCCAATCGATGGCAGCTGACAAGTACGCTTGCAGAAACCTGCAAAACAGGATAGGGGAGGCATGTGAATGCAAAGAAAGGAGGGGAGGTATTTGATTGCAAAGATAGGAGACCTGACACAGCAGAGCAAAGCAAACTGACAGCAGACTGGCAGTAGCACACATAACGCAAGATATGCCAGGTCCAGGAAAGCACAAATGAAAGTAGGCTGCAGGATGCATGCCAGAAAATGGTAGGTGCAACGCGCAGAAATGTAAAGGGAAGGTCAAGAGGTAATCCATGGCAGGCAAATGTAATTCAACACCAAAGGCACCACAATAGTAGTTCCAGCAGTAAAACACATAACATAACCTGTAGCTATGAACGTACATACACACCCTATGACATCATCGGTGTTCACAGCACAATAGTATAAAGTGTGTAAGCACCCAACACACACCTGTGTATTCCCAAACACTGCACCATAGGTGTAAACACACGGGGAACTTTTAAAATGTACATGTTGGGAGCTGCCATAGCTGTGATTCATCAGCATGTGTTAGAGACTGACGGTGTTGTGGAGGATGATGCCGACAACCACCGCAGGCCTCGGAGGAGAAGGAGAGTGTTCAGACCAAGGGTAACCTACCAGGGGCTACATGACCTGGAGATAGTAGAGCGTTACAGGGTGGACAGGGACATCTTACAGCAAATAGTGGAGCTGTACCGGCCATGCCTGAGAACCAGAAACAACAGAGGGGAACCCATACCAGTGGACACGAAGGTATGTGTAAGCCTGCGAATACTGGCCACAGGTACCTTTCAAAGGCCAAATGGAGATATAATGGGTATCTCGCAGGCATCAGCATCCAGGGTACTACACCAGTTCCTGGATGCCATGTTACCACATGCCTATGAACAGATCTACTTCCCCAGAACTCAGGAGGAGTTGGCCAGCAATATGCGTCACTTCCACCGTGTAGCACAATACCCAGAGGTACTGGGTGCGATAGACTGCACGCACATACAAATCAAGTCACCACCTGGTGAGCAGGGTATGCGCTACATAAACCGCAAGGGATTCCACTCCATCAACTGCCAGGTTGTGTGCAATGCCCAGGGCATTATCATGGATGTGTGTGCTGGCAGCCCTGGAAGCTACCATGACTCCCATATCTGGCATGCCTCACAGCTGTATCAGATATTTGTCAGGGGGGACGTCCCACATGGCCATCTCGTGGGGGATGCTGGCTATGCACTGGAGCCGTGGATAATGACTCCCATCAGAAATGCACACACACCCATGCAAGAACGCCATAATGAGGCACACGCACAAACCAGAATCATCATAGAGCGTGTGTTCGGGATGCTGAAATCACGGTTCCGGTGCTTGGATACATCTGGTGGGGCCTTGCAGTACTCTCTAGGCACGTGTGCCCACATCGTCATAGTATGTGCCATGCTACATAATATGATCCTGCGGAAGCAGCTGCAGCAGGGACAAAATGGTGAAGGCCCTCATAGCCCAGCGCAATTGCCAAGGCCAGTACAGGCACAGAGGGATTCAGACCATGAACACACTGTGCCAGCCTCATTCGGCAGATGGAGGCATGCCCAATATACCTATGCCTTGGCAAAGAGGGAACGTATAGCACATACACTGACCGTGTAGGCCCCTACAGACTGATGGATGGCACACAAACATGACCACCTGTAAATTGTAATGTATAGGTGGCCCAATGTATGACTCCTACATAGGCATCCCTCAAACATTGTAAACACAACAGCCAGTGCAACACGGAATGCCAACACCTGAACAGTACATGAGTCTTACAGCATATGGTGGTGCTGTGTGCCTGTCACGTTCCCCGCCAGATATATATATATATATATATATATATATATATATATATATAGATATATATATATATATATATATATATATATATATATATATATATATATATATATATATGTACACATATGCATATATATAATACAGATAGAAAGGGCAATAGAGGGATATATGGTGATATAGATGGATTCAGCGATATCTGCAAATATGATAGATAGTTCAACCGCCAACCATGGAATGTGTAATATACCGACATGCGTAACCACAAGGCTGAAAGACTGATAGAACACAGTACCGGAACAGTACATCTGCGAGTAATAGTATGATGATATGAAGGGACAGTTAGTCACCGCTGACGGTGTTGCGGTCCACGTAGGTACTGTATTCAACTGTGTCTGTGAGTGCCGTAGTCTGTGTAAGTGTACGTCGAGGGTGCCGTGTGCGTTTCTGTGTGACTGTAATGTGTGTGTGTGTCCGTAACATGTGTATGGTGGTGCCAAGTCAGAGGCAGACCAGTATGGTAGGTGTGGGTATAGTTAGCCGTAGGCATACGGTTACTACCTGTACCACAGTAGGAGGGACATCCCCACCCTGGGCAAGTGTGTCCTGACATAAAACAGTACAAAGGGCAAATGTCCAAGATGGTAGGACATAGATATGTCCCATATATAATGTAACAGTCGTATTTAATAGTTATGCCTGTATGTAAGAAACTTAAATGTTACATGCAATATGATAAGTATCCAAAGTCACAACAATAGGTATGTAGTGAGGATAAAAGTATGTGCTACCTGTGTACTGACCGTGGCTACGTGTTGGCCTGTAAACACTGCTTTGTGTCCCGCAAGTGTCCAACAATGACCATATGATAAGGTGGCAACCCATGGCAAACAGGCTCTTTTAACAACACAACCACAATGACTGCAAATATCTGGGACAGAAATACAAGGGATAGCTGTCACCTACACATATCCCCTGATATATTGCTGCAATTACGGAGGTATACAAGTACCAAGCTCACCTGCAGACGATATAGAAACCAATTAACAATGGCCCAATGTACAATCCCGTAACATAAGTCTACTAACTGTTAGCTCTCTAATCAGGGATGGAGCTAACACACATGTATATGGATTATGTAGAAATGCAAGGCCCACAAACCGTATATGTTACGTACAACCACCGACATCCCCCACACTAGAAACTAAAGCAATACAAACTCTAATGGCAGCACAAACATCCAGTCAGTCAATTACATCTGCAGAACCCTCAACATACCGTGTGAGAGACACAATTAAAGGCGACATGCAAAATTGCAGGCGTTGTATAATGGAACAAACAGCCATGTTACAGGTATTGATTGCAATACTCCATTAACAGACGTCGGGATGACAGGTACACCCATATGTTGAACCAAATACTCTACCTGTCACACACAATCCACGGGGGACATGAATCCAAACTATACTTGTCTCCATGCATAGCAGTTGTAGTTACTCATAACAAAACACAATACAGACCGTCTCCCCGAAGGTAGGGCAAATAGGCAACACCCAAGTGGAGAATCCAATTATACCCCACTGTCACCATGTAATTGGCGAATGGAGTAGCTGCACAGCTGATATGCAAGTAATTAGTCACTCAGGAACACCAATTGGTGGGAAGAATCCACATGTTTCAGGTATCGACGTATATAAGGATGACTTGCCAGATTCAAACCGTATGCTCATACCGAAAAACAGTTGAAACACTGTGAGAGAGATAGAAACGCCGTAACGACAACAAGGTATGTAGAATGCCCGATATGTAAGGTTATGTATAGCATGATCTGTATTAATTAGTTTTACTGTATGTATAGCCTGGTTTGCATTAATTAAATGTGTCCGCAATGCATAAAGTGGGGAAAGGTATTGTTGTAGTGATGTCTTGCTGAGCATACTAACGCTTGTAGAATCTGTGCGTCCAGCAGTGGGACACAAGATACACAGCACAGACACCAGAAGGGATGCTACATGAGGCCATTAAACAGAACAATGCCATACAACCCACCATCAGTGGTAGGGTATGTCCAACAAGGACGTGCCATAGCAGGGGATAGTATATGTTGATATACTGTCACAGCACACAGGTGTATGGGTAAATAACGTTAATGACATATGTAAGGTGGTCCCGCTGAGCAAGTATGCTTTGCATTATGGGATACTATGTGAAATATGTGTAATGTATAGTATTATAGGTAGATATGACAAATATTCTACACAGCATAACAGGTATATCATGCATACCACAGGTATCGTCTATTGGTATGTACAATAACAGGATACATATGGCCTGTAGGTATGGAACATAGTAATAGCATGATAGCTAATTTAAATGGAAGGGCTACCAAGTAACCATGCACAAAAGACATGTAATAGCTGCACAGGTGCATAGTGGGGTACTATGCAGTCTGTCAAGTCCATGTGTAAGCACAACTACAGTGTTCACACTAGTGGAACTTCTCCAGGGTAGTGTCCTTTGAAGAGCAGAGCCAGGTGTCACCTGCACCACTGCACAGTACAGCCACTGCAGTGATCCCAGGCCTACATGTGTCTCCCAACCACCAAGGGAGGTATCACATGAACAGTGCTACTGAGTGTCCCTGCGTGATGTACAGAGGACTTATGTTCCACAGCATGGTGAGTGTCCTGTTTGGGAATGTAACCCCGAAGCACATCCCACTCATTGTGGCGTGTGTGCACATATCCATGAGCATGTTGCTCACAGTGGCCTCTGCTTATGTTGCGTATGAGGAGTATATCCATCAATAATGTTGTGGACATGGGCCCTGTCTGATCAGCAGAGGTCACCCATGAGTATGTAGTATGCAAATGTGTGCAGATGTGGTGTCCGTAGTGTAGCCACATATTTAAACTGTCGGAGCTCAGTAAATGTCATGGCTTGTTAATGTTGTGGCATGTAAAGCTGTAGCTGTTGTGTAAGGTACACCCTAAATAGGGTGGTGTACCCTTGAATGTGTGTAGATGTCTTGAGTTCAGAGGTACATTGGGTGCCTATGTACCAGTTACACACCCAGTACAGATAGGTGTGGCCAAGTAGGAGGATATCCATGCCACAGTGGCAATACGGTAACCAGAGGAGTGGATGCGACATATGTGTGTACTGCAAACATGTACAATGTGATATGTATGTAGGGGACTACCATCCATGTGATAGTCAGTGGGTGAATGGTGTAATGCAAAGGTGATGTGCATGCACCTTGTGTCATGCAGCTTGATGCCATGATAGTCATATTATGTATCTGTCACAGTGACACCCGTATGGTTGGAGTCAGTATCAGCTGGTGGAGCAATCATGGCGCTTGGTATATAGGGGTTCTAAAGCTAGGCAGGGAAAGTCCCCTGTGCCAGCCTGTTCTGCAGGGAAGCATATACTTAACATGAGGGGCCCTATGACTGAGGACTATGGTATGCCAAAGTACCTGACATGTAGTAGGTACTATGGTATGCTGGCCTCACTGTGTATCCTGTCCATGAGCCACATAGCATAACATCCTGAGACACAGGGTATGATGTGCAGGTGGATGTGTATGTTGTCAATACCAGAATGGGGAATGGTGCTGAAAGGCAATGAGAGGACAATGTAGGATGTGTGGACTCCTGTACCATCCACAACTGCCCTGGTAACTGTATGAAAGGAGTCCACCATGTGTAGGGGCCATGCTCTGGCCTTAACAAGCCCAACCCGGGTGGCAGCAGAGGACGGGAGACCAACAATGTCTCTGGGAATGACGTCCTTGACGATGTGCCCCATAGCCATGCAGAACAGTCCAGTCAGGTGTGTAGGACTATAGTCCCACTTGTGCAATGCGGTGTCACCTGTGTATAGTGTGATAAATGCTGCTGTGTGCCATTCAGGGTCTACAATGTCTGAAACAAGGTTATTACTGAATATGGTGGCCTAGTGGGGAGACAAGTAATTCAGAGGTTGGTGGACATCACAGCCTGGGACGTTGGAAGGTGACATGGGGCCAGTGTCCCAGGACACATAGAGTGTAGGTCAGTACTGTGTAGGTGTGACCACAGGGACACCACAATGTTCATGTATGGATTGTGGCCCTGTACTGAGTGAGAGGGTGTACTGTCAGCATTGAATCCATCCTCCAGCATGCCGCCAACAAAACCTGGGTCTGCAATGTTCCTGAGTGACTGTTGTATGTGACAGCAGATGTGGGTGTTGCCATCGAATACTGACATACCACCATAATGCCTGGTGGTACACCCCGGAATGTGTGGCAGTCATGTTTACATAGCTAGTCTTGGAGTATGTGATGAGGGACCCTGTGGCCCCACCGCGGCTGACCAGTGAGCCACCCCACACATGGGAATGTACACCACTGTGCAACAGCCTACACCTGTTGTTGTACATCATATGTCCATGGAACATGACCACCAGAGTGGCGTCTGTTATCTGGTGTGTACCATCATGGCTCTGTGTGGAATAGCATGATCCATGCAGTTGTGTACATGCTAATTAAGTGCACTGGGGTATGTGTCAGCATTTGTATGTGCATTGTCCATCTGCACGGGTGTCATGATGTTAACAACCGCTGTCAGCAGACGTCTGCAGTAGGTGTAGTAGTACACATGTACTGTGTATTCCGTGATGGGTGTGTTTCCGGGATGTGGCTAACAAGGTAGATTAGCATATGTTCAGAATCCACCAATGAGGGGATAACCCCAGGTGTGTAACACCAGTCACATGTTGGTAGTGTTCATGCCAAGGGTAATGTAGGTCTTGGAGGTGGTGTGTATGTGTTGATCCAGCAGAGTGGAGGGTATGACTCATGGATGTGTCGGTACATGAGTGGCTATCCCAGTGAAGTGTGGGGTAGTGTCAGTCACACATCAGTAGTAGCTGAGGCCCACTGTCCACTATACCACCATAGAAGGTATGTTACCCATGGGGTATGATGTTGACTCTGTCGCTTGTTACAATGTGAATAGCGGTCCCGGACACAGTTAGTTGCACGTGGAGCACCTCTGATGCATTGTGCTAAGCAACTTGCCAGGATGTGTTCAAAACTTGGTGGGATATGGGAACCCTTCAGCTGTGGGTGTGCCGGTCCAGGTATGTGCCTGGAAGGTATGGTCCGTCTATAACCTGTCATTGCAGGAGTGCTCTGCAGAGCCTACAGGCAGGTCCCAGTCACTGCAGAGATGTTGGAGTTGTGCATTATAAGGTGTGCATTGCCTGCGTGCGTCACAGGGGAAGATGCAAGCAATGTGTCACATGACCCCATGTCGCGCATGCCAGTTACCGCCCTGCCGGTGACAGTTATTGGAAACTGTGCAGGACAGGCAGTATAGCAGCAGCAAGAGCCTAGCATGTGAGCTGTACTCCCAGGGCCGACAGGTGCAAGTCATCTGTGCCACAGCATTGTGTTTGACCAGGACAGTCATAGCGGACAGATACCACATGCCTGTGGAATGACAATAGGAGCATAGGCAACTGTTGAAGTTGCACAGTTGGTCATTGTACAGTGGTATCTTGTCTGGACGAATGCAAAATGCTCCCCAGGGCTAGGCCCACACCCTCAGGGCTATAAGACTGGTGAGCTATTGCATGTCCCTGCACACATAGTTTGTGAAGTGACATCACAGGGCAGTCACACTAACATGGCGAATGACAGACGTATCGTACCTGGTGAGGTGTGGCATGGCTGCATAGGTTATGTTGCAGAAGCAGTTACCCGACAGCAAGATGTAAGCGACTAACGCCTTGTGTAGCCTGCTGTGTGGAACTGGAGTGTGACACTCTACATAGTCAGCTATGACTGGTGTGTTGTGAATGTTATAACACACTATTGGTTGTATGTGGTGGGCACACATGACTCTGTGGGCTATTGCTGGTGATGTTGTCTTCCATGATGGGGGCTACCTCTGGTGCCTACAGTGAGTATGGAGATGTACTGCACAGGTTGTCCTCGTAGGTGTGGCCAGTGGTGTAGATTATGTGAGACTATGTGACACGTGGGATGAGTTGCGAATGTTACACATCACCAAATGACTGTCAGGTGCAGTCAGGGTTGGTGACAGCATTACCCCCAGCCATAGCTGTCAGCCTCCTGTCCCCAAAATGAGGAACATTAGCCCTCATACAGTGTGACAAATGGGCGAAACGTGGAACACTTACAACTGGCTTACTAACAGCGTCAACTAGGAAGGGCATATGATGGCTAAAATAGGCTGGTCTTACGTATAAAACAGATATTCCAATGAATTACTATGATTCTCATCTATCTGGCCATGGCTAGCAGGTAAACTATTTACAACAATGAATGTGTGACAGACCCTTCCAATGTGGAACCTTGAGGAACATGCATCTTTTAGAACCCCAAATGAGGTATGTTCCCCATAATGAGGTACACCTGAGAGCTATGGGCCCAGCATGGCTGCAGACGTGCATCCCCCACAGGCTGTAGTGCCGTATGTTGGGAAGTGAGCATTGAATGTGTACACGAGACAATTGCTCTATTGCCACATGTACGACATATCCCTCATATAGACAGGCAGTAGCACTGGTACGTGACAGTTGGACATGCTTGCATATACAACCATGTCCCACAGGATATGTGTATTACGTGTGTACAACAGCTGTCGTACCTTAAGCAAGCTGGAAAGTGTAGGACAGCCAGTGTACCTGTGGGAAATGGTGTGGAATGGGCTCTATAGTAACCATTAGCTCATGACATGCTCACATGTTATGAACAAGTGCCTAGCATGACCATACAATACAGATAGGGTGTTGGATAATATCAACCCACAAGTGGTGATGACAGTCATTTAGGGTGGCACCGCACTATAACCCTGCTGAGTATGGTGTGCATGTCCATGAACCATTAGCACTGTAGATGTTAGCAGTACAGATGTACAAGAGAGCATGGATATTTGATTACAAATACCTTTGCATGTGTGTTCCACCAGTGGCCTGTTGACAGACCCACAACTACAAAAGGTGCAAGAGTGACATGTGCACAGCACATCTGTGCCAGATACAGTAGAACAGGGTTAATGTGTTGTACCCCACCCTCATTGTAGCCCATACCCCACACACCAATGTTAGGTATCTGTGTATGTAAGGCTTTGAATGGCCATGACCTGTCAGTTTAGCTGTGTCAGTGTTGTGAACAACATGCAGAATGGGCTGTGTGTGTGAGGTGTGTGACATATGTGCACAGTCTGATGGATGATACCAGCAGTGTCACCACTAGGTGAACATCCCTGTACCCATAAACTGCTACCTAGGCTGTGGTCAACATTATGGACACTGTGTAAGGGATGGTGCTGTGCAATGCACCCATGACATGGTGATGTCTCCAGGCCCCTTAGGTAGTCATCTGAGGTACCCATGTCATGTTAGGGTGCCATCCATGAGCACGGAGATCAGTGGCCAGGCATATACAGCACTGTGGTGACCAATATTGGATCACATACCACCTGTAAGGGGTAATGGCTATGCATGGATGTGCGATAACAGCTTCACAATCCACCCCTCCACTATGCAGCATGCCGTCTACCTTGTAGAAGGACATTTGCTACATCATGATGATGGACATGCTACATGTCCATATCCTGATCTATATGACATATGTCATGGACAGCCACCGTACTAATACTAGGATCACCACAGGCTGGACAGATCCCTGTGCCATATATGTAACATACTCCTGCCATACCATGCAACCCTGTCCATCAAAGCTGCAGATGTCATCCCAGTCATACATGGTGTGATGGCCGCATGGTAGATGTTCTATCAACTGACTGGATCAGTAATGTGGCACTGATGCAGCTTGCGGTGGCACAATGGCCGTCTGTAACAGCATGGAAACTGTGCCCGCACATGCTATGGTTGATGACCATCCCTGCGAATGTCGTCTGACTATCCATTGTTCCATGTCTATCACATGTGTAATACAGGCGATCCGTGTCAGGATGTTGAACAGTTGTACAGTGCTGTGTAGATGTATATGGCAAAACACATGCATGTACAGATGTCCATGCGTATGTGTGCATTGTCACTGCTCAAGTCTGTGCCTGTGTTGATATGTGACATATACACAGCATCCTGGTCAACAGTAGTACCGTGCACACATCGAGGCATGTGCAGATAGGTAAGAACACAAGTGCAGGCAAATAGACATGCCCACAGCAAGACAGCATTTACATGGAGTATGAACACTGTAATGAGGTGACACACATATCTGTTGATGATATCCAATGCATAATGGGTGTGACATGTGTGAGACAAACACGTCAGTCATGTCAGTGTCATAGTGCTTTGCAAAGATAACTGTGCAGATGCAGTAGATGTCATAGAAATGTATGTGCAGCAGTATCTCTGTACATCTCTGAAACTGTGACCTGTCACCATCATTATGTTTTACAGATAATGCCCCGTACACGCCTCCCAGCATACACCCGCCAGGAGGATGATGTCCTCATCCCACAGCTCCATGACAACTATGACTTGTTGTTCAGCCATGTGCCACAGCATGCCCAGCAGCGGGATGACCTGTGGCAGGATCTACGCAGGAGGGTGAACGATGTGGGTGGCCATAACCGCACCTACCAGCAGGTGCGCAGACACTGCACGGACCTGATACGACATGCAAAACAGCGTGCCACTGCAATCGCCAGGGAACAAGGTGGAACAGGTGGTGGGCCACCAACCCAGCCCCCACTCACACACACTGAGAAGTTACTGGCCAGTCTGGGGACACCCAGGGAACAGCATCCAGAAACACTAGCTGCCATCGTGGAGGTGGGTGTCTCCCAACCAATGAGCCTGGAGTTGCCTGGTAAGTCAGTAATGCACATATGGCTATTATATCCCATGTAGTTGTATGTGTCACTGTACATAATGTAAAGTAACAACATATGCCAGGTATGTGGACACACATGCTGCATACTACAGTATGCTACGTTGTGTATGCACACATGTGCATACTATATGCTATTACACAGGTGAATGTGTGCACATGCACAGTGCAACCTGTGGCTGTCATACAGTCATGGATAATGTTCATACTGGTGTGTCACCCCTATACAGGTACCTCTGGCATGCCGCACAGACATGGGTCCGTTGCAGGTGAGACTGTCATCATTATCAGGCATGTTACAGTGTAGATCTATTTGCCATGTGGCCAGTTAACACTTGCACACCTGATGTTTGTTCCAGTCACGATATGCAGATCGCACCACCATGCATTCACACACACCACCCATGTGCAATATATTCACACGTAATGATACACATACTTGAAACCACAGTACTTGTCATTGCGACATGTGTGGTCAGCTGTGCATACAACGGTGGAGGTGTTCTACAATGGAAGCATATGTAGTATGCATTGGAACAACATGTGTGGTACGCACACAGTACCACACAGTGAGCTGTGATATGGGCAGCCCACAAGTGTCACCATTGTGTCATATGCCCCTGCATCGGGTGCACACATTGTGATGTGCCACCTGACATGTCCCAGACATGTAGTGTTCTGTCTGCAATATTGTCACACTATCACATGACCTATACCCCACATACCAAACATACAACCCGTTGTCTGCATAGACCTGTGGAATGTGACATATCTGACATGTATGGGTGTATGTCATATGGGACCACACAGACATGTGGAGAAGATGCCCATCACACACAATTGGCTACCACATGTTCACACATGGCCATGGGGGATGGCCAGAGACATGTAGCCACACAGTACATGGGATGTGTATACACTCTATTGCACATTGTCCACACATGGTCCAATTATAGCCTTAGTGGACCGATTATACAGTTGATGTGGTACAGTGGACAACCTAAAAGCCTGTGCACAGCTACTGGAGGTGTCACTGAAGTCTACCATATACAATCTGTCGAACATCACGACTGTGTTGCAGTTATGGCTATGCAATGTGTACATATTATGCATTCTACAGCAACATACATGCCTCATGTTGCCATGCAATGGCACAGCATCTGTACTTCACACTGTATAGCAATGTAGACTGTTCACACTACCCTCCCGTGCTCATGCACATTTGCTAAACTTGCATTCTATCTGTAGGGCATACACACAACACTGCAATGTGAAGCCCATTATTTGCTGTACATGTGTCAGGACACCATTGTGTCAAACATGTATGCATGTTAATGCACATGTCAGCAAATTACATGTCAAGGTCACGTCAGCCATGTGTACTGTTATCCTGTTCTGGGCCATATGGTGTATCACGGGGATGCATGCATACTACCATGATTGTGTGAACTGCATGGCTACTGATATGACACCTGCTTTCTGTAGTGTGCACCCCAGGGAGGTATGCTTACTAACACTATTAATGTCTGAGCTGCATTCCCTCTGCTCTACCGCAGGCATGCTGCATGCCATCTGACAAATCACATGCATGGTGTGTCTGTGTGTCTGTGTGTGTCTGTGTGTCTGTGTGTGTCTGTGTGTGTCTATGTGTCTGTGTGTGTGTCTGTGTGTGTGTGGTTGTCTGTGTCTATTGTACTTTACAGTATTTCTTTGCATTCACAGGTGATGTAGGTGCGTTACCCTCCTGCGGTCCATCTGATGTTAGTGTCCCCACAGATACTAGCGGTGATGAACATATGCATGAGGTACAGGCAGGGTTGTCAGGGGCTGAATCTGTGCCAATAGTTACCATCCCAGCTATGCCCCCCTCTTCTCCGCACACAGTTCTGCTGCCAACACATACCGCATCACCAGTGGCCATAGAGGAAGGACAGTCAGCATCTGTTGGCGTGGAACAGGAACATGTGGTGGCTACAGAAGGTGTGTCTACACACCATGGTGTCAGTGTAATGACTGCAGATGTGCCACACAGGCATGTGACCAGTGCTGCTCGTAGGAGGACCTCTGGCAGACATGCACCTGCAGGACAGAGCGCAGCAGCTGGTATCACCAGACACATGTTCCAGACTGTAATGGCGGCACAGGCACATGCTGAACGGCAGAACATAGAAGGGCAGAGGCTGCAGAGGGCTGCTATCCATACCCTAAATGACAACATCCAGGCATTGGCAAATGCTCAACAGCAGATTGCTAATGTTCTGGATAGGCGTCTAGGTGAAATGGTCGGAATTCTTGACTGAGGCATGGCAATCCGCGAGTGGGAGCTGTCTGTGCTGGAACACCTGGTAGGAGTGAGGCGTAGGCCATGTGGACATAGGCCAGCAACACCACCTAGTGTAGGTCGACGTGAGCATGCCACCTCACATGCCCACTCCCATAGTGCCGGTAGCAGTAGCAGTGCAGCTGCTGCTGTGCTGTCAACACCAGGACATAGCAGGCCACGTGGTCCTGGCCCTGGACGGTCTCAGCAGGGACACGTTTCCAGTGGACATGTGTCGTCGGACAGTAACCACTCTGTACCTCCACCTGGTAGTGCCCGTGCAACCCCAGGCAGGCACAGGTCACATGGCCATGGACGGACACAGTGAGCTGTACAACCTGCACTGTACAATCTGGGGCTGTCAATTATACCCTGTGTAGGCATCACAAATGGCAGAACTGTGTACACACATACATGCACACAGCAAACACAACTGTAGGGCTTCACAACATCCACATGCATTCTGCACAGACATGTCCAGTGAACTCACTGGCCCTTACACACACACATGATGTTATCCATTGGTGCAGCCTATGCCTGGGGCAAACATATCACCCTGTGCATATGATGAAGCCTGTGCCGCATCCCTGTCATCCACACCATCGGTGCAGGGTTATGCACAAATATTCTGATGCACAAGGTGAACAGCATAGTGAGAGGTGTATGTAATACCTGTGTATGCATAGTGAGGGATGTGTATGTTGCAGTAGTTGTGTGCAGCCTATGCCCCTGGCAAACATATCACCCTGTGCATATGATGAAGCCTGTGCCACATCCCTGTCATCCACACCTTCGGTGCAGGGTTATGCACAAATATTCTGATGCACAGGGTGAACAGCATAGTGAGAGGTGTATGTAATACCTGTGTATGCATAGTGAGGGATGTGTATGTTGCAGTGGTTGTGTGCAGCCTATGCCCCTGGCAAACATATCACCCTGTGCATATGATGAAGCCTGTGCCACATCCCTGTCATCCACACCATCGGTGCAGGGTTATGCACAAATATTCTGATGCACAGGGTGAACAGCATAGTGAGAGGTGTATGTAATACCTGTGTATGCATAGTGAGGGATGTGTATGTTGCAGTGGTTGTGTGTGAATACTGAGTTGTGTATGTGACATAGGTTGTGTACTGACGACATGCACCAGTCACACCATGTAGTGCAGGTACAGCATGCATTGTGATGTTTTCACGGTATGTGTCTCGGTTACATCTGTAGCACCATGTTGGTTGTGATACCCTGATTCCCTCCTATGGTGTACTTGCATGTGCCTACAGGTAGCAGTGTTTGCAGTCCCCCATGTGTAACTGTGGAGTACACACAGGCACGTCTGGCAATATCAGCATGCTACATGTACCTTCATCCTGACTGTTGCACACACAAACATGACACAGATGTCTGCACATATACTGCACCTGACGCATGTGGTCGATGCCACAGGCTACACTGGACAGAGATGTGACATACATAGCAGGACACATTACAGGTATGGTGACATGGTGCAGGGGTTGTACACAGTGGCCTGGCCAATGATGATGTGAGGTGTCACTTGGCAGCTGGAGGCCACACTGTGCAGCAGTAGGACCCTGTAACAGTACGTGAACATGGCCGCAGTCACGGGGTGTACACCACTATAATGCACACCCCATAGTGTGCAGCTGGGGACCCTTGCCTTTGTGATCATCACCCTCACAGTACTATGCACCCACATGATGTGTCACAGAGAAGGGACATGCACAGGTAGCCAGTATGGCTGGGACCTATGGCATCAACAGGGTTGTGCAATGCATCACCATTACGGGTTAGTCAACACGTGGGGCCAGTGATAATTTCCCACCGTATATTAGCATACACACTCACACCAAGCACCAGACATACATACAGACACACAAACTGTGGTGACCACACATGTGTATACGGACAGCCGATGGGTGTGATGCACCTCACCAGCGAACGTCATGCTTCCCACACTGACGTATGTACAGTTCTCTACAA
This sequence comes from Protopterus annectens, assembly GCF_019279795.1. Lineage (NCBI taxonomy): Eukaryota > Metazoa > Chordata > Ceratodontiformes > Protopteridae > Protopterus > Protopterus annectens. The sequence goes on from NC_056735.1 coordinate 1,267,903,489, forward strand.
TGGTGTACAGGGATGTGTAGCAACTGGGACATATTCCCTGTGATATGTGGCATCCCTGGACACACATTCGGACACAAATGGCAGTGCTGGGAATGATACACCAGCCATATGATGACACATTTGATGGACATGCAGCGGTATTGATTGCATTATGTGTACCAACGCTATATCTGGCAAATGTGCTGCTATATACACACGAGAGGGTGTAGGTGTTACAGGTGCCATATGACATATAGTTGTTAACACCTGACCGCTGTGTATGCATTATGTCAGCACCGTCACGTAACAGCGACATAGCATACAGTTAGCACATAGCATGATAGGATGGTGTGTGACACAACTGTGAGCCACCCCCTGCACACATACATCTAGTCAGGTGGTTCACCATGTTATGTACACACATCCCTCCATACGTGCTGTTTGTATGTCACCGTATAGAGATGTCAATGATGGGTCTGCATTGCGTCTGCATGTCGTAGGTAGGTGCAACTATGTTACGGACATCGGCCACTGCACATGCATGTTTGCTGCATGCACAGTACAGATGTCAAATGTGTCTCCTGTTGCCATGTTTGTATGCATTGCTATTGTTGGACATGTGTGTTGACATACATAACACATGGACTGCGGTATGATATCACGGGTGTCACAGGTGACCAGTATAAGGGTATGTGTCCCGGTCAACACTGCTACCCCCTGTAGTGTGAGCATTCAACAGACATGGGCCCACATTCAATTTGCGTGTGTAGCACTGATTAGGCCAGTGTTATGCACGAGGTACATCAAAAGCCATGTATGTATGTGCTGTGTGTGCAGTCCATGCACACATCCACACAATCACATGTATGACATACCCAGATGTGTGTTCATTGGTGTACAGCAACAGTCAGGTGTCACAGCTGTGTAAGGGCCATGGTATGTCTTGAGCCGACCTGTTCATGTATACTGGTATGCAATGCATAACACCTGTTGGATCCCTGTTGGTACACGTGTACTCTGCACAGCTGGTGTACACTGCTGTACAGCCCAGTGGTCATGTGTCACATGGTGTTGTTGGACCGTAAGGCTGTGTAGTGCTGCACCAACGACATGGTGCTGACTTGACAGCTACAGTGTACACTGCAGTGTGTACATGTGTGACCTGCACCTGTGACAGCTGTGATGGTAGCTGTGTGTGTACAGGTCACTGCATGTGTGACCGCCCTGTGCGTTAGGGCAGTTATACCTTACTGTGCCTTTCTGTGTGTACACTCCATCTGCATGCAAGATTGCCCTTTGCAACAGCTAAGTGTGTGAGCATGCCCAGTATGCCGTTGTGTAGATGGACACACAGTACATTTCACACTGTGCCCCTCCATGATTAGACTCTGTGTGCATGCAAGATGGCCCTTTGCAAATGCTAAGTGTGTGGGCATGCCCAGTATGCTGTTGTGTAGATGGACACACAGTACATTCCACACTGCGCCCTTCCGTGATTAGACTCCGTGTGCATGCAAGTTGGCCCTTTGCAACAGCTGTGTGAGCATGCCCAGTACACCATTGTGTAGATGGAAACACAGTACATTCCAAACAGACGTGTGATACTAAGTGTGTGGGCATGGCCATTGACATCCTGTATAGCCATGGTGGTCATCCAGGCACCAGATGTCCAATTTCAATGCCACAATGGATGCCTACATTGAACACACTTGTTGCTCTCTCAAAGGGTGTACTGTCTGTGGTGCATCCCATATCTATTCAGTGTTGTTGTGCTCCGTAGATATTTAGTTGGCCCGTTGACAGCACTGGCGTGTTTGTGTACGTCTACCTTGGGACAGTAATATGCTTTCAGACTGCTCACTCTCTAAACATTCCCTATCGGCATCTTTGCCTTTGCGGATGATGTCACCCACCTAGAAGTATGCCTCTGGGAGTGCTGTGTTCAGTAATCTTGGTAGCGCGTTCTGTAAATGCATAATGCTGTAGTGTGTTAGAGTAGGTAGGTGTGTGTTCAACTCCTGGCCCTTCCAAGTGTGTGTGAGTGTGTTTCCAGCTGCCTGGGGACACAATAAAGCTTTTAGATGCCTCACAACACATACATTCCCTATCGGCGTCTTTGTCTTTGTGGATGATGTCACCCACCTAGAAGTATGCCTCTGGGAGTGCTGTGTTCAGTAATCTCGGTAGCGCGTTCAGTAAATGCGTAATTCTGTAGTGTGTTAGAGTAGGTAGGTGTGTGTTCAACTCCTGGCCCTTCCAAGTGTGTGTGTGTTTCCAGCTGCCTGGGGACACAGTAAAAATTTTAGATGCCTCACAACACATACATTCCCTATCGGCATCTTTGCCTTTGCGGATGATGTCACCCACCTAGATCTATGCCTCTGGGAGTGCTGTGTTCAGTAATCTCAGTAGAGTGTTCTGTAAATGCGTAATGCTGTAGTGTGTTAGAGTAGGTAGGTGTGTGTTCAACTCCCGGCCCTTCCAAGTGTGTGCGTGTGTGTGTGTTTCCAGCTGTCTGAGGACACAGTAAAGCTTTTACATGCCTCACAACACATACATTCCCTATCGCCGTCTTTGCTTTTGCGGATGATGTCACCCACCTAGATGTATGCCTCTGGGAGTGCTGTGTTCAGTAATCTCGGTAGCGCGTTCTGTAAATGCATAATGCTGTAGTGTGTTAGAGTAGGTAGGTGTGTGTTCAACTCCCGGCCCTTCCAAGTGTGTGTGTGTGTGTGTGTGTGTGTGTGTGTGTGTGTGTGTGTGTGTGTGTGTGTACATCTCCAGCTGCCTGGGGACACAGTAAAGTTTTTAGATGCCTCACAACACATACATTCCCTATCGGCGTCTTTGCCTTTGCGGATGATGTCACCCACCTAGAAGTATGCCTCTGGGAGTGCTGTGTTTAGTAATCTTGGTAGTGCATTCTGTAAATGCATAATGCTGTAGTGTGTTAGAGTAGGTAGGTGTGTGTTCAACTCCCGGCCCTTCCAAGTGTGTGTGTGTGTTTCCAGCTGCCTGGGGACACAGTAAAGCTTTTAGATGCCTCACAACACATACATTCCCTATCGGCGTCTTTGCCTTTGCGGATGATGTCACCCATCTAGAAGTATGTCTCTGGGAGTGCTGTGCTCAGTAATCTCTGTAGCGCGTTCTGTAAATGCGTAATGCTGTAGTGTGTTAGAGTAGGTAGGTGTGTGTTCAACTCCCGGCTCTTCCAAGTGTGTGTGTGTGTGTGTGTGTGTTTCCAGCTGCCTGGGGACACAGTAATGCTTTTAGATGCCTCACAACACATACATTCCCTATCGGCGTCTTTGCCTTTGCGGATGATGTCACCCACCTAGAAGTATGCCTCTGGGAGTGCTGTGTTCAGTAGTCTCAGTAGCACGTTCTGTAAATGCGTCATGCTGTAGTGTGATAGGGTAGTTAGGTGTAATTTCGATTCCCAGGCCTGCCAGATGTGTGTGTGTGTGTGTGTGTGTGTGTGTGTGTGTGTGTGTGTGTGTGTGTGTGTGTGTGTGTGTGTGTGTGTGTGTGTGTGTGTGTGTGTGCATGCTCCCGTCCGCCTGGGGACTCAGGTTATGCTTTTAGACACTTCGCAACACAGATGTATCCTGCTGACGCCTTTGTCTTTGCGGATGTTGACACGCACTTAGTAGAATGCCTGTGTGTCTGCTGTGTTTAGTAATCTCAGTAGCGTGTTCTGTAAATGCATCATGCTGTAGTGTGATAAGGTAGTCATGTGTAGGTTCAATTACCAGCCCTGTCACATGTGTGTCTGTATCTCTCTCTCTCTCTCTCTCTCTCTATATATATATATATATATATATATATATATATAAAATCTATTTTCTGCCCATAACTCTGCTCTTGCATGGACAGCTGACTGTTTCATGTATCGCATATTTGCATAGCTTTCACATACCAATGGGGTATGTTGCAACTCCCAACATTGTCCATGCAACGTCCCTGTTACAGGCGGTGTTACACGCCCTTACAGGTGTTTGCTGTATATCTTGGCAGACATCTATCCTTGCTGTACTCTCACTGTACTCGTACATGCCGGAGGCTTCATGAATCATGGCCTAGTTTTGATGTGTGTATGTCTATTTGTGCTGTGTGCATGGCTCTGGGTATGTCCCACTATCATCATTTGTAAAGGTGACAGCCCTATAGGTTCTTCATGTAGACTGCTGTGTCATTTGACATGTCAGCACATACCTGCGGACAGTACTGCACGTCCTACTGCAGCGCATTTCATACCTTCTGCATTATCTTGCAGCCGATATTGCTGTTTCCTCACACATGGATCTGTTTCTGTTCATACCACTCCACCTCCTAGAGCAAGTTGCTGGACAAGGCCTTATCTGATAGTGGGACACATAGGGGCAGTATTGACATGTTGCTCTTACAAACATAGATAGCTGACACAATAATAGGTTTTGCATTAGTATGGCTTATCTGTCAGATTTGGTGTCTTACTCACATGTTTGTCATTATTTCATGTCTTCAGTTATCATGAAAGTGCCAGAATGTTACTGTTGTTACGTGGAACACACCAAACATATGAGGCAGAACTCTGCACATTCTGCTTAAATCTGTACAGTTGCGGAGTATGTGTCTGTAACAAAATATCAACTTTCTGACACCAATACACACACTGTATGGCAGCATCACAGGCCAGATGCCATTACATTTATATTGCAGGACACACCCACCCAGACAGTTGTATTCCTCACACAGGCCAACAGCTGCTTATCCACACTAATTGGTCTATCATGTACCGTATGTGTGCGCCAGTATTTGCGCTTTTCGTCAGTGGTAGAGCTCACGTACGTGTCTGGGGAACTGGACATTGTTACGGTGACACTGCATGACACCCTGAGGGACACATTACTTTTGTGTCTATTAACCTTCCACATTGACATTCACAGGGCATACATTGTCATTCACATTTGTCGGAGTACATGTGTGTGTCTTGTACATGCTTTCTCATTTGTCCTGATGTCTTTCTTCTCACCTGTCCACCTAGTATCACTAGTTCTGTACATGTATTTTGGACAGGTTACCTTCATACCCCTAACCTGTACACATTATGGGTAAACGCCCTGACGTTTGACCTTGTTACATTTGTCATAGTGATGTTCCTTTCTGGTAAATTGCTGGCAAGGCATTACGGACTGTGTGCTAGATAATAGTGACTGACATTTCCATTACATGATTAGTAACACTCATAACATCCATATTCATGGGTGCGCCAGTATTCTCACAACATTCTGACTTTGTTTGGGGTATATCTAATATAGTTCCTATTTGTATTTCATGTACTATGCCTTAATGCAGCTGTATTATTCTGACAGTTTGCCAATTATGGGTACCATCTTGGTCGTACGCATGTCCATCCATGATAATTGCCTACATGACACTGATATAGGGCCCTACATATTGCCAAAATGGTTTCCGCAATATCCAGTGGATGGTTTGCCTCATTATTGAGAATATAGGCGTGTGCTATACCCACATCACTCCCACGGGGCGGGCCTATGAAATCCCTGCCAAACAACACCTAGGCCCATTTCCACATACACATGATTCCCATACCTGACAACCCTCTACAGTACCCATTACACATGTTTAATGTGTGCGGTACTGAAGTGTGGAGACACTTATATGCACTCCCCACTCTCTGGATATCAGTTCGTACGTCATACATTCTATCGACACATGTGTCGTCACCCTTGCACCTGATAGTGTTGCATGTACAGCTATTTTGTATTTGCTGCGGTCACTTGTTTTGCGTCAATGTCGGTTGACACTACGCAAGATTAAATTTTTGGAGTCCTGCAATAGACACCTATCTGCATGTTTAAAGTGTAGAACTTGCTGGACTGTCACTTTCTGGCCAATGGTTTTGAATGCTGCGGTTTATTCACCTTTCCTGCATGTCTGTTTGTCTACCCATATTAGATATAATGTCACCTATTTATGTACATATGTCATATCTACTGGACATAAGTCTGTTGTGTATACATATATACACGTACAATCCTCATTTCATGACTTGCTTTGGTTTATGTCTGTGGATTATGTGTATACACATATATCTATATCCATACCATACCTTTCCACTATACAGATTGTCGCAGAGTGTACAGCTGCTTGCCCCTTTATCTTTGCTGTGTTTTAAATAAACCTGTGTCTATCTGGCAATGTTGTGGCATTTCATTTGAGACTTACAGTGAGGATTTCTGGCAAGCAGTTCAGGTTACGACTGCATACCCTTCAGAGAATCCATGCTACTGACACACCCGTTATTCTATCCACTTTCTATGTTTGTTCTGGCACATATCTGGTGTCTGTCCCTATTTGTACCGATAGTTTGCATGGCTTTGTCCGGTTTCATACTTTACGAGGTTAACAGGTTTGAGCAATGTATAACTAACATGGGGAAAACAGCATTCATTTACTATGCTGTGAGCGGATCACACACGCACAGGCGCACTTGCATTTCCTTATTGTGGGTTACGCGCAGGCGCGCATGCATATCCTTATTGTGGGTTACATATGTTTACTACGTCTTTGTGCTTACGTGGGCTTTATTACTTGTGACAGTACCAGTAAATATCTGTAATACGGTTAACGGACGTTTGCCAAACACACGTTCACATTTACATATTTAACTGTCTGTACAGCACAGACGCATTCATTACACTTTCACATTATATGTGCTGTAGTCGTTGTTCAACCGGGACTGCATTCACATTGGCCGAATGCTGTAACCACTATACGTTTGGTGTTCTGATTCATTTATATGCATACCCATAGTACATAGCTACATTAACATATGCCTCACCACTTCACTTACGTCACAGGCATCCATTCTCCTGCTGGGAAAAATGCGGTACTACATGTTACACATTCCCTATTCCCTACTGCTCTGGACCCATGCTGCATATTTCATCACTGCAGGGATATTCAGAACCCAAAGGCTTATAGTCCTGACACATACAGGTCTTTAATTGTCAGGGTGTTCATGTGGTGATCTGGGTTTAGGCTTGTCTGCCTGGTGAACGGAACTGTCCTGACCATGTTCAAATGTCAGACAAAGCACATGGACAGGGTTTGTCCATTTTAAACATTTAATCTATGTTTACAGACACAGGTGTTTGGGCACCTGTCAGCAGCTTATGATGTTGGCAATACATAATATGGATGGGGCAGTTACGATACATAATCCACGGTGAGTGGTGTTCCAATTCACATTTGTGTATTTCCTGTATTCATTCTTATGAGGGTTATTATTTTGCACATGACTTAACTATGAATTAACTATGGGTATGCAGTAGTACAGTCATCATATGTGACGGCTTGTTACAGTATATATGTACGGACCTCTGTAATACTGGGGACTACCCCACATCCTTCACAACATTTCCTGCTTATGTACATACTATTATTCCGTGAACTTTCGAAGCTTGTGAGAGCAGTAATTACATCTGTCCTTATTTGTCCACTCATCCTTTTAGGCTTTGTCCTGGTTTTGTTGCTGTAATAGGTTGAGAGGTGGTGTCGGTATGTGATTGAGTTGAATATATACTGTCGATAATTCAGTGGGGAGTAGGGTTACCACTTGTTCCTCTTTGTGAGGGGAGGTCCCACTTTGGACAGTTGTGTCCTGCGATGACACCTAAGACATGGCAAATATCCTGTGATTTTAAGACAATAATATATTTCTTCATTTCTGTACTAGTTGCATGATAGAGTTATTTTGTATCTGGTACACATAACTATTATTTGGGATAGCATAAGCTATTCAAATGCTATGGCATTAGCTTTTATCTTGGCATACACATGTAATTCTGTACTTTGCACAGGCCGGGGATATGTTTTATCCTGCAAATTCTCACATTTCTACAAGGGATGTCCCACCTTGGCCATCTGAACAGGTGGCAACCCTAGTGGGGTGACCTGCATGGTGGACAGCTGTTCCATCCTGCATAGTATGAATTGCATGTCTGTGTAGAAACTGAACAGTACCATGACTACACATACATGTTTTGTCCAGATGTGTACATTAATGGACACCGTGGCGTGTAAACAACTCTGAGGTTTCAACAGGTTACTTATCCCACGTGGGATGTACACACATTTTGCCGTAACATTAACGCGCAGGCATTTGGATTTACGTACCTGTGATGGGATGTTTACAAACGTGGGATACATATTTGCAATCTGGACACTGCCTAGGACGATACTTCCTACTACATATGGGGAATACCCACTATGTGTAGGTGTACGGATGCGCAAGGCTGGTAGCTGGATCTGGTGGACATTCGGACATGGGTGCAGGTTATGTGCTATACAGGAGTTGTTGCGTATTGCATTTGCATGCATGGGTTCTACTTTTGGATATCCCAGTTCCGCATATAGCATCCTATGTGTATGTGACGGTTATGTCCCTGTTCATGTGTATAGCACATTTTAATATATATATGTTTGTGTGTGTTTGGTATACAATATGGACTGTCAGGTTTCTTTATGGTTGTTATATAGCCACAACTGCCCTGCTGTGTACTATCACTACCACTGTGGGACTGCTGGTGACCATACCCATGGGGCTAGACGTGTGTATTGGTGGCGCGCTGACATGATGCGCTTCACTTCCACTGGGTATAACTTCTGACAGTGCAGTACATTATGGACACACGATTTTAAATGTCATTTGTTCCATGGACGAAAACTCATATTATGTTGCATGCATTTCTGTTTGGTTCTCCATTTTGTGTGGCCGGGAACTGTCTTGCATGCTTTGCATACATTTCATTATCCACGGACACTGATAGGTGCGATTACTATGCAAGCAGGCTATAATATTCAGCAGTTTAGGTTGCTCATCACCAGCCGACATTGACACGCCTCCGGGCGCAGCTTAGTAATGCCCCATGCACTCGCACACGAGTCCAATGCACATGGATGTGGTAGCGGCGCACCTTCATTAATATGCATATGGTGCTACTACACCATTTATATGCCGCACGGCCAGCGCAGGCCTTACACCGGCCTTGCGCCAAGCTTCATGAATCTGGGGGACAGTCTTAAACTGATTACATAAATACATTTATTACCAGATTTAAACTGATCTGATTTTGGAAGTTTACTTGACTATTTTTCATAACATTATTTATTTATTTAACATTTGTTTACCAGGATGGTCCAACTGGACAATTAATGTCCATTCTCAGCGGAGTCCTGGGGGGAAAACCCCAGAAAAAAATACAGAATATAAACAATATATATAGCAATAACACAGGTTACAAATGTAAAATGTTAATACAGTAATACAGAGGAAGTATATACAAAAATAAGTGTACTACTTTATAGTCAAGTAGCGTTATACTATACTATAAGCATGCAAACAATACTACAATATGTACAAAGAGAAAGGGAGAAATACAGTAGATTGTTTTAGTGGACTCTCAATAACCAGAATGGGAGAACAGAGAGGTCCTCCTGCAAATACCCTCCATTAACAGATTGGGATTTCAAGGAGGTCCTTTGCAGGTACATAAATGACTGATGTGTAGGTATGATTTTAATTGGGTTGTGAAGGTGGTTGTACATGTCTGAAGTCTGAGGTCAGGTGGCAGGATATTCTAGTTTTTTGCAACTTCATTGGTGAAGACGTAGTTACCCGAGCTATTTATACATTGGACACTTTCTAGGAGGGCTTTATTGGTAGATCGTAATTGTTTACTAGGGTTGTAGAAAGTTATGAGGCTGGACAGAGCAGTATTTTTTTCAGAATAGTACAGTATTTGGTATGCCAGGTTAAAATGGTGGCATTGTAGTAAATTTGGGAATTCTAACCAGTGTCGTTTGTTCAGGGATTGGCAGTGGTGGGACTATGAACTGGTGTTGGCAGCAAATCTGGCAATTTTGTTATAACATGTGGAAAGTTTGTTAAGGTCAGTTTTATTTAGGTTTGTTAGTACTGGACATGCATATAGGATAGTTGCTAGCAGGTGGATTCTGGCTATGGTGATTCTAGCTTCTGAAATTAGGTATCGTTTGCAGCAATATAGGGTCCCTAGCTTTTTGTGGACGTTGGCGACAGTGAGGGATATGTGTTTGTTGTACTTTAGTTGTTGGTCAATGGTGAATCCAAATAACTTAGCTTCTGGTACAGTGGTGATGAGAGTCCTATTACCTGAGGATATGGAGAGGGTAAGATCCTGAGTTTTGGTAGGGTGGAACAGCATAAGCTGTGTTTTATTTGGGTTTAATATTAGTTGGGAATTATTAAGCCCAATATTCTAGTTCAGTGAAGGATTGTTGTTTTTTTTTTGTTGTAGAAGTTTAATGTTGGATGCGGAGCAGATTAGGGTTGCATCGTCAGCGTATTAGACAACTTTGGCACCTGTAGTTGTGGAGTGGAGTTGATTTGTAAAGATGTTGAACAGGAGGAGGCCTAGGATGGATCCTTGGGGTACATCAACTGTGACTGGTAATGGGGGGTGGGTAGCCAGTTAGTCCACTTGACAGATTGTTGGTGATTGCCCAGATAGCTTTTAAACCACTGTATGGTGGGGCTGTCAAGGTTGAGATCAGTGAGGCAGATTAGGAGTTTGTTGTGGGGAAACTGTATCGAAGGCTTTGGATAAGTCTAGAAAAGTGGCTGAGACAAGATTACCCTGGTTTTTGTATGTGTTTATTATGTTGGTGAAGTTAATTAGAGTGGTGGTGATGCTGTGGGATGGGCGGAAGCCATGTTGGGAGTTGGATAGGAGGTTGTTAGAGAGAAGATGGTTGAGGAGTTGATGGTGAATACAACTTTCTAGGATTTTGGATAGTGGTGAGAGGATAGCAATGGGTCAATAATTGGAAAGGTTGGTGGATGTACCACCTTTGTGGAGGGGGATGATGTAGGAGATTTTCCACAATGTTGGAACAGTGTGTTCAGTGATAGATTTATTTAATAGTAGTGTGACTGGGTAGGCTATAGCTGCGGATGCTATTTGGAGGTATTTGGCTGGGAGACTGTCAGCAGCAAGGGTTGTTGGTTTGAGTTTTGCTAAGAGATTTTGGCTACTATATATTGGTACTGGGTTAAGTGAGAAGGGGTAGGTTTAGACTTGTGTGGGAATTTGGAGGAGATTGTTGAGGTTATGTCAAAGGAAAAACAACTTCAAAAAGATCAACACACAGCAGGTTCAGGTTAAGGCACTTTAATCTTGCAGCAAGGAGACAAAAACATGCTAATACAGAGTTTGTCTAACTAGAATCAGGAAGTGAAGCCATTCGTATACATTTCTTACAAGACATTGCGTACTAAGCTGACGTAATAAATCACAAGTTCTTTCAATATTATTTCATAGCAGCTGTTTGTCCATGATTTTCTGCTGGCATAGCAAGTTTACAAAAAACTTCCTAAGAAAAACAATGTGGCCTTGATGACCACCGGTCAGATACAACTTCTCACTATGCAATGTTACCATTCAAGGTACTGTGGCTAATTCGAGCACAAAGCAAGTACAGATTATAGTCCATTTCTTCAAGCAGTCTTTGTTCAACTGTATCTATCTTCTCTGCAGCTGTGTGTGTTCTCACAACATGAACAGAGCTGATTGTTCAAGTTCAATAACATTATAGAAAACAGTATTGTTCTATTCATTATTTTCCTGACCTAGCAGATAATCACCTGCTTTTCAGTATATTTCCAAAAGGCATAAACATGAATTTTGCTGTGCTAGCAAATACTAGGTCAGAGAGCATCTTGCAGTTTCAGAAAGCATATTGCAGTTTGAAAAGCATCTTACAGTTTCATACAAAACTAAGCTGTACATAAAATAGAATGAAATGTGTTAACCCTTTTAGCTTCTAATAAGCACTAAACACATACACTAATACATATTTTTCTGACATTTCCCCCCTGTTAATACTTTTTATTCTATTTTCAAAAGCATAAACAGTTTGCTTCTTTTCCTAACCTCTTTCTGCTCAGAATTTGCAGTTAAGAGAATCATTCAGTTTAAACTTATGAAAGTGTTTCATTTTTCAACAGTTCTTCTATTTCAGTACTTTGATACAAAGTCTCAGAAACTTACATGTCTATAAAATATTTGATTAATCTGTTCATGCAGGGAATACCACAACAAACACACACACACCTAATAGGAGTAATCCCACACAAATGGCAATCAGGATGTTCATTAGGATGCTACCCCACCCCCCAAACAAATTCTGGAAAAAAATCTGTCAGCAGGTTTGGGCCTGGTTTGGTCATGGCCGACACTTGCTGAATCACCTCAAGATGGTCGTTTATCTCATGCTGGTTGTCAGGAATATACAAACAGCACTCCTCTTTTATTAAAGTGCACGTAAAACCTTTTGCCGCTATGGTGAAGTCGAGAGCCATGCGGTTTTGAAGCACCACAGTTCTCATAGCGTTCAGTTCATGAGTTACTAATTCGAGAGCAGAAAATGTTACATTACTCATTACTTTGAGAAGTTTGGACAGTTTTCTCAGCTCCCAAATCGATTTCACTGCACCATATGCAGGGGCTATACCTGCCCACGATATAATAGTGTCACTCAAGTCCATGTGTGTCAGTTTATCTTTGTTTTTCACGGAGTTATAGTTTCTCCAGCCTGCTTCGATTCATCCCATTGGATTCTCAGGTCTCTTGATTGGATTTCCAGGTTTCTTGGCGACCTCTCTGACATTTCTAATTCTTCCCTGAGGCAAAACTGCAGTGTGTCGTAATGCCGGAACCAGGTAACCCAAAAAACAACTGCCGGACCAATTCTCAGGTAACCATTTGTATGCCTTTTTCCCACACACAAAATAACAATTCTCTACTTTAGTATTAATATATACTTGCCCTGCATGAAACATTTTCTTATCAATGATAGATAGTTGTTTAAAAAGAACAGGATTAAGTTGTACTTCATCAACTGTTTTGTGCATTGATTCAAAATATGAGTCATAATTTGTATCACAAATATAACCTGCATTATTAGCTTTGGTATAACACTTGTAAGGAACAGTCACATTACAATTGCTGCAACCCATCTGAACAGTATCATTTTTGTAAAAACATACAATTCCCTTTTGTGTAACAGGCAGGTACAATGCTATTTTGTCTTGTGATTTCACAGTCGTAGTATCAAAAATCAAATTTTCCCAGGTCTCATTGACCCCTAGGGGGACAGCAGTCATTAACAATCCCCCTTATGCTGTTGGTATAGCTGTGCAAATCCAGCAATTTGAAACATTAAAAGTTTCAGCATACACATATTTAATTGCTTGGTAAGTGTTAAAGTTCAGAAGCCAGCCTATGAGTAATGCATCTCGTTTATTCAGTTCAGCTCGTGTGGCTGGAAAAAGGAAAAGCCACAGCAAAAAGATTACTGTTATCAATATAGTTAACAGAATAATCATGCAATACTTCTGAGGTTGTTCTGCATTTCTATTTGCTTCATATCTGATCATTTTGTTCTTGTTGTGTAACAGTAACAAAGTTTTTGTCCAGTTCAAAGTTTTTAACCAGCTTACAGTGTGTCAGATGAATCCAGGACACTCGCTCTGCGATCTTGACTGCAGTGGGTGTTGACAGTAGCACTTGGTACGGCCCTTCCCACTTCTGTGACGTCCAGTTCTTTCTTTTGATGACTTTCACCCAGACCCATGTGCCTGGGACTACTGCTGCTTCTGATGGTCTGGTTTGTTCTTTATCTGAAACAGAATTTAACTGCAAAAGTTGTTTATTACTTAAAAGTTGTTTCATATATTCTGCGAGTGAACTGTTGGCCTCCTGGTCTGCAGGCATGAGAGGTTTCCACTGAGGTATACAATATGCTCTTCCAAACAATATTTCAAAAGGTGTTAACCCTTTTGCATTTAGTACAGTTCTTATGCTCAACAGTGCCAGAGGCAGGCAGTACACCCAATTATTTTGTGTCTCACTAATTAACTTCGTAAGTTTAAATTATTTTGTGTCTCACTAATTAACTTCATAAGTTTACTTTTCAAAACCCCATTATGCCTCTCTACTAGTCCTGTGGATTGTGGGTGGTATGCACAATGGTTCTTTAAGGAAATTCCAAAATATCGGCTCAACTGTTGTATAGTTTGATTTACAAAGTGTGTGCCATTGTCACTGTAGATCTTTTCCGGTATGCCAAATCTAGGAATAATTTCTTTAACAAGGACTTTTGCAACAGTAGCTGCATCTGGATTTTTGGTTGGAAAAGCTTCCACTCATTTGGAAAACATATCTACAATGACAAGATAATACTTCTTATTTTCGCATTTGTTCAGTTCTATGAAATCCATACAGATAGTATGGAACAGGTACGTTGGTGCAGGGAAACTCCCTTGCTTAGGCTTCAACACCCCTTGTGCATGATGCTTGTTACAAACATGGCATGCCGCACAAAACTTTTTTGTGTAGTTTGTAAATCCATATGCTGTGAACACTCGATTCACTAACTGTACCATCCCCCCCTGTTGAGACATGTCACTGCCCATGGCTCAACAAAGCTGCATATCTAAACAAATTAGACGGCAAAATCGGTTTTCCTTCTTTGGAGATGTACAGCCCTTTCTCAAGAATTGCTCCTCGTTTTATCCATTTCTGTTTTTCTACTTTTGTAGTAAGTGTCTGCATTGTTTTCAACATTTCTAAATCTAAAATCTCAGAAGGTTGTAATTCCTCACCCAAACAAAATATTTCTGAAGCTGAAGCTGCCTGTTTTGCAGCTGTATCAGCTCTCACATTACCTTTTGAAATCCTATCCTGTTGCTTGGTATGAGCTACACATTTACAAATAGCTACTTTCTGAGGTAACTGAATAGATTCTAACAAATCTAAAATAAACTGCGCATGATTAATCGGTTTACCAGTAGATGTTATCATTCCTCTATTCTTCGACTGTTGCGCAAAAACATGTACAGTAGAAAAAGCGTACTGGCTGTCAGTAAAAATGTTTACACATTTACCCTTTGCCAAGGTACATGCCCTTGTCAAGGCAATCAATTCTGCTGCTTGTGCAGATAAGTTGTGTGGTAAAGACTTTGCTTCTAAAATCTCAGTATCGGAAACTACTGCATACCCCACTAGGTTCTGCCCTGTAGGACGCCTTCTGCATGAGCCGTCCATGTAATATGTCACCTCGGCATCATCCAAGGGAACATCCGTTAGATCTTTTCTGGGCAGTGTCTTTTGCTCAATCTCCTACAGGCAGCTGTGTGGTGTGCCATCCGCAGGGGTCGGGAGCAAGGTAGATGGATTTAAAGTTGTACATCATTCAATTGTCATATGAGGTTGGCTCAAGAGTATAGTCATACAGGAAAGATGTCTAGCAGGAGAAAGATATGCTACTTTTTCTTGCAATAAAATAATCACGACTGCATGAGGCACTCTCAATGTGAGAGGGTGGAACAACACTACTGAGGCCGAAGCCTGTGCTGCCATTGCAACTGCGACTACTGCTTGTACACAGTGGGGCAGGGATTGCACCACTGGGTCCAGCTGTGATGAATAGTAAGCTATGGGATGTTACTTATCCCAATGTTGCTATGTTAACACTGATGTCATATAACCTTGCTTACAATCTACAGTTTGGAAAAAAATATTTATGATAGTTTGGTAATCCTAAAACTAATGAGGATGCTATCAATTGTTTTAGTTTGCAGAAAGCTGATTCTGCTTCTGGTGTCCATTGTAATAAATCTTGTGCTGCCATAGGCTTCTTGTATATCAAGTTGGTGAGTGGAGCAGACTCCAAGGCATAGTTTGGAATCCAACTCCGACAAAAATTAGTCGTACCCAGGAAGGACATCATTTCCTTCTTGGTATTCGATTTGGGTGCTTGTAAAATTGCTATTTTTCTATCTTCATCTAATGTTCTGCCTTCTTTGGATATTACATATCCCAGGTATTTAACCTGCTTTTTCCAAAGCTGCAACTTGTTTTTGTTTACTTTATGTCCTTGAGTGGCTAGAAATTTTAGTAATGCTATGGTATCTTCTCTGCATTCTTGCTGGGTGGGGGCTGCCAGCAGGATATCATCGACATAAAGTAAAATCTGACTGCCTCTCGGTGGGCTAAATCCTTCCAAGTTGCTTGCCATCTCTTGTGCGAATATTGTTGGGCTTTCACAATACCCCTGTGGTAGTCACGTGTATGTATACCTTTTCCCCTGAAATGTGAATGCAAACCAATGTTGGCTGTCAGGGTGTATCGGTATCGAAAAGAATGCATTGCTAATATCTACCACAGAAAAATACTTCTGTTGAGGCTTCAAATCATTCAATAGGGTGTGTGGATCTGGCACCGTAGGTGCTCTAGGTATTACTGCATCATTTACAGCTTGTAAATCTTGGACCATACGCCATTCTCCGTTTGCTTTCCTGTCAGGAAATAAGGGAGTGTTACATGGTGAATCAGGAGATTCTACCAGTACTCCTTCCTTAAGTAAAGCTGCTATTATAGGTTTGATTCCTACTTCTGCATCTTTCCTTAAGGGATACTGTCTCTTCTGTGGTCTAAATGCTGATTTTGGCATAATAGTAACTGGTCCTGCTGTACGAATTAGTCCTACATCTGATTTCCCTGTTGACCATAGAGTTTCTGGTATTCTTCGTAAGGCATTTTCTTCCTCTTCTAGTAAGAGTGCTAATCAGCTGTCCTCGCTAGACTGCAAGTGTACAGCTGGATGTGTCTGTGTTATCCAATTTAACTTCTGCTTCTGTACTCCCTGTTCTGACAATTCTAACTCTGTCTGTTTTTCCCATTTTGTGACTTTTTCTCCTAGGTCTGCCCATTTCACATTCTTGTCCTTAGTTAAACTAACATGTGGTAATCGATTAGATTTATAGAGTGCAAAGAATTCCTGGGGCAATGAACAGCTAACTACACTGTTCCCTTCTGTGTCCCAGTACAGATTACATAATACTAATCTGTTTGCATGGTTTTTAAACAGTTCTTGCTCATATTCCTTATCAGGTCCTGGTGTGTTACAATAATACAGAGTACAGTGCAACAAATGCTGTTTATCAGTGTCAAGGGAGTGGGACTTACTGATGGCTACATTCATCTGTTCTTCGGTTACTGCCCCTGGACCAGTCGTGACCAAGTCCTGGCTGTACCAATAAAATGTTTCGCCCTCTGGTCACACCACAAAAGTATCCATTTGTCGCTGTGCTTCCATACCCTGCATAGTTGGAACTACTGCTATGCCAAATATCTGCATAAGATCTCTGCCCAAAAGGTTTACTGGGCATTTTGCAGAAACAACAATTTTGCTTTTCTGGGTCATCCCTGAAAAAGGGTCAGTTATTGCTATGTTATGGAAGAGTGGCTCCTGATACAGCTGTCCATTAGCTGCTTTCACTTATATGTAATCAAATGATTCTGAATTTTCTGGTGGTTTGGAAGGATGTATCAGTGTCCATGATGTCCCTGAGTCACACAGAAATTTAACTTCCCTCCCCTCTACCAGAAATGTAACTTCCGGTTTCGTGTCTGCTAAGTAGAGCTCTAGGCTCAATAATGCTAAGTCTAAAATTTCATTTTCTTCACTATCCGTGATTTCCTGCACTTCCTCTATTTCTTCTATCACATCCTCTACTCTCTCTATCACATTTGCATCTCTATTTTCTCGGTTATTCCTTTCTAGTGATTCTTGGCTATCATATAGTCAGTCCTCACCCTCCTTATCTTCCATAGCTACCTTCTTGTTTTGCTTGCAATCCCTTGCTAAATGTCCCTTTTTTCCACACTTAAAACATTCACCCCTTTCCTTTCTCTCTTCAAACTCCTCTGATCGCTTATCAGATTGTTTGTTTCCCTGGGCATTTTTCTTGCCCTTTTTCCCAGACTGTACTACAAAAACTTCTGCTCTGTCTTCTACAGCAAATACTTGGGTTTTCTTTTTCTTTTTACTGTTAAAATGCCTTTCGGCATGTCTAGCATATTCAAGTAGTGACTGTAATCTACTTGTACGGTGATCTACCATGTGCTTTGTAATAAAGTTGCTGATGGGTGCAATACTGTCTTTCAAAAATGCATTCTTTAACTGCTGCTCATATGGGGAATCTTGTGTTTGGTCTTCAGGTACCTGCATTCTACAATGGTTATTAAAACACTCTAATAATCTAGCATAATATCTGTCAACAGTTTCACCTTCTTGTTGGATGCATTGATCAATGCAAGTCCAGTCTGCCCTAGGCTTCCATTTCTCAGAGATTCGGTCTGTCAGACCTTTCACTCTGTTATCCAGTTCTGCGTTGCTATGTGGGAGTGGCTTGTGTTCTGCGTCACAGGGATTCCAGTTGCCACTGATCTTGTGCCAATCTGGACTTATGATTTGTCTAACTACTTTTTCTACTTCTTCTCCATTTAAATGATAACTTAACCTCATGCCCTGTAAGTCTTCTAAGAATTTTCTGAAATTAACTTTTGGATGGGGAATTCCCTCTGTGGCTTTCCGGATGTCTTCCGGTGTCCATGGTCTATATACTAGGAGAGTCGGGTCCTGCCCTTCCTGTCTTGCCTGAGGATTTGGTACTTCTATGAGTGGACATATCTCTTCTTCACTCATAACTCGTGAATTTTTGTTTATTTGATATAACTCTGTATCCCCTCTTAAGTTACATGTTCGAGACCTAGTCTCGATGGGATCTCTGACATACGGTCTTGGCTTTGCGGTAACAGCTGGGTATAGCAGAGGTGGACCAGCTTGTCCACTCACTTCATATTCTGGTAGGGGAAGCGGAGGAGGTGGGGGGATGATGCTATTACCAAGTTATTATCCTCTTTATCTAAAGACATTGTTTTTGAATTATTACTCTTTTGTTCCGTACAGTTTGCTTCCTCAATCCACCTGTGTGCCTAAGGAATGCCTAATTGATGTTGCTTTTTTACCTGACCTTTTGCATCAGTTTTAAGCTGTTTGACAAGTTTAATAAGCGAGGATTTTTCTAATTTGCCATCAAATTCATATTTATTAACCCATTTTGTATAGTACCTGACATTGTCGGCACGCTGTAATTGCATATATTTTGTGTCTTCAGTTAATGGCGGTCCTTGAGATCTTTTTGTGCACTTATTTCCCATATTGTTCTGACTGTTAAAATGTTACGGAACCCTTCTTGTTTTTATGTGGTACCACGATTTTTCTTTTTTTCACAGTTTATCTAGAATAACTGCCTACCTATTCTGTTTCCCTGACCTATGACAAGACTGCAATCTTTCTGTCCCTGACTTGTACAAGACAAATCTCCTGACAGACAATGCACATCAAATCCCTGATCTAAAACAGAAAAAGGTAAATCTCACCTTACCTGAGCCTCCGTGATTGATCGTCTGGTTCGAGGAAATACAGTTAACTCGTCCTCCAGTCACAGATCAGAAAAGTGGCTGGCCTCTTTTGAACAACAATTCAGTCGGAGGTCTTTCAGAGCAGAAGAACCGATGTGGTCACTTCCCCGTATGGTTTCATGCCATCTGGCCCATCTGACCTGAGGCGATGTGAGAGTTTCCGGTCCGAAGGACCAATCTGTCAAAGGAAAAACAACTTCAAAAAGATCAACACATGGCAGGTTCATGTTAAGGCACTTTAATCTTGCAGCAAGGAGACAAAAACGTGCTAATACAGAGTTTGTCTAACTAGAATCAGGAAGTGAGGCCATTCTTATACATTTCTTACAAGACATTGCCTACTAAGCTGACGTAATAAATCACAAGTTCTTTCAATATTATTTCATAGCAGCTGTTTGTCCATGATTTTCTGCTGGCATATCAAGTTTACAAAAAACTTCCTAAGAAAAACAACGTGTCCTTGATGACCACCGGTCAGATACAACTTCTCACTATACAATGTTACCATTCAACGTACTATGGCTAATTTGAGCACAAAGCAAGTACAGATTATAGTCCATTTCTTCAAGCAGTCTTTGTTCAACTGTATCTATCTTCTCTGCAGCTGTGCATGTTCTCATAACACGAACAGAGCTGATTGTTCAATAACATTATAGAACACAGTATTGTTCTATTCATTATTTTCCTGACCTAGCAGATAATCACCTGCTTTTCAGTATATTTCCAAAAGGCATAAACATGAATTTTGCTGTGCTAGCAAATACTAGGTCAGAGAGCATCTTGCAGTTTCAGAAAGCATATTGCAGTTTGAAAAGCATCTTACAGTTTCATACAAAACTAAGCTGTACATAAAATAGAATGAAATGTGTTAACCCTTTTAGCTTCCAATAAGCACTAAACACATACATTAATACATATTCTTCTGACAGGTTAGTATTGTTTATTAGTTTAAGAACAGAAGAACTAAAGTAGTCATTGAAGGTGGAGGCTATATGTGTATATGACCCATCTATATTGGGTGGTGGAGTTGTTGCTTTACCAGGTTGGAGGATGTTAACTGTGGCCCAGAATTGTTGTGGGTTATTACTAAATTTTCTTTGTAGGGAAGTGTAGTAATTTTGTTTGTCAGTCTTAACTTGTTTCTTAGCTTTGTTTCTGAGTTCAAGGTATACTTGCCTAGTTGTGAGTGTTTCGTGTTGACGCCAGGATTTCCAAGCCTTATCCCTATGTTTTAGTAAGGCCCTAGTTGTGCTTTGTAGCCATGGGGCAGGGTTGCTGAGTATTCTAATTGTTTTGATTGGGGCTAGACGATTGAGGATGCCTAGGAATGTGGAGTTGAAGTATTCTATGGCATGGTCTAGTGGGAGTGTTTTGATGGGTAACCCATTGCAGGACTCTAAGGCTTCTATGAAGTGGTGTGTGTGAAAGTTTTTGTGGTAATGGGTTTGTAGAAGGGAGGGGGAGTTAACTGATTTAAGTTTATGCCTGAGGATGAAAGTGGGATTGTGGTCATTTAAAGAGTTAGGAAGTGTTCCACATTGAAAGGCAGTGTTAGGCTGGTTTGTGAGGACCCAGTCAAGTATGGATTCTCTTTTTGAGGACATATCAATGCGTGTGGGTGATTGAATGAGTTCGGTAAAAGTATATAAGTTTATGTGGTTGGTGGGTGTTGGAGAGTGGATGGAGTTCCAGTCGATATTACCATTGCTTAGGACTCTGTTTCTTGGGAGAGGGTGTGGGAGGCCCAGTGTAGTATTGACTCTAATGTGGTTAGGTTGTCTCCTGGGAGTATATAGAAACCTATTATATTTAGGTGCTTGGGCTGATTTATGAGGAGTTTGACACATATGGTTTCAGAGTTTTTGGGGTTGGGGGTTCCTGGTTGGAGAAGTTGGAGTTTTAAGTTGATTTTATAAACTATGGCTATACCTCCACCTTTTTTGTGTAGTCTGTCTACTCTTAAGATGTTGTATCCGGGAGGGGTTATGGAGTTATCCTTGATGTGTGGTTTAAGCCATGTCTCAGTTATTAGCAGTATGTCTGGGTCATATAGGGCAATGGCTGAGTGCAGTTCTTCTATTTTGTTCATAATACTGCGAATGTTTAAATTGAGCATTAGTAGGTCATTGAGTTTTTGTTTAAGTGGTGGTTGGGAGCTCGGCCTCTTGTTTATATTTGTAATTGGTCCTGCGTTAGGGTGAATATCACCTCCAAGTAGTAACTGGGCTGCTATATTAGTAATTGTTCTTAGGTATGACATCATTAGGTTATGGACTTGGAGTCATGGCTGTCTTTTGGAGTGTGGAGCATAGTGGATAGGGGAGATAATTTGAAAACTGTATTGACTATGACTGAATTAAGCTGTGATTGCTGATTTACAAAGGATTGCTATACAGGAGCGCAGAGAAGTAAATATTGTGGGAAGAAATTTCCAGGGAATTGTTATGGCTATGCTTGCATGGGCCTTAGGGCTGATATGAACCTATGAACCTATGAACCTATGGACTGGAAGGGGTAGAGTGGGGGACTTTGGGTCATTAAATTTGATGGGTGAATGTAGATATGAGCTAAAAATGGTCATTGTGGAGAGGCATATGAGTAGGGACAGTAGTTGTAATGGAGTATAGTATTACTGGGGGTAAGGTGAGTATGCCATAGCTGTAATGGTATGGTCTGAAGTTTGGGGGAGGTGTGCCAGTGAGGAGGAATTATTTGGAATGGTATTGGGTGTAGTGTTAGTTATCAGGGATGGGTGTAGGAGTAGAGAGTGAGTGTTTAAACAAACACAACCTGCAAAAAATTTACTAACAGTGATGAATACAAAGTATAACAAACATTCAATCGATCCTTTTATGATTTTTAAACAATGTTCAGGTCAAATATCAATTATTTTTCCTCGTTAGAATAAACATAGCCAGAAATCTATAGAAATATAAGATGGACCCATCAGCATAATTTAAACCCGACCAAAAGTATAGAAAAACCTGTTAATGTTCACCAGACTTGGAGTAAACCTCTAAACAAGTTATGAAATGTTCCTTTGTATAAACATATGTCATAAATGATCCCCGTAATACATAAACCTCATTCAAAAACGGCCGTGGTTCAGCGTGATCATGTAGTACCACAAAGTAACAAAAATGAACCTCAACACATGAGGCTTAATACCCAAACCAAAAAATGTCCATACAATAATTGGAATAGTCCAAACCAAGAGTCAATCCAAATGATACAGATTGAGATACAAACTCAAAATGTCAGCTCAATGACACACTTGATTTTGAGTAGCACTTAGCTGAAAAAGTTATAATCCCCTTATGATGAAAAGACGTGCATGTCTCTGGAATAGTCTCTGTAATGAATTAACCATGTTCAAAGGAAGAGGAGCTGGCCATTGTTCGACATTGACATGTGGTGCCACAATGTCACAAAAATAAGGCACAACCCATGAGACAAAATACCCAAGCTAGAAAATGAATATACCAAGGTTGAATGTTCAAAACAAAATTCATCCAGATGACAAATATTCAATTGCTGACTCCAATAGTTGAACAAATGGTGCATTATGGCTGCAAAGGCTATAGATCTTTCCCCAAAATGGAATAGAAAATACACAGTACCTGGTAAAAGCTCCGTTAAGGTTCTACATTCACGGGACACAAAATCTTTGGAAATAATAAAAGAGCCAAGTGTTTCATATGATACCGGAGCTGAAATGTACTGCACCTACCTGTAAAGATAGTAAATCTTCCCCTTGTAGGCATCCAGGAGAAATAATATGCACAGTAAATCATACAAGCTCCATGACATGGCAATGTTGAAGAAGCACAAGCCCTTTAATAAAAAAATGTAAAGAACCATATGGCCACAATGAACCATTTGATGCAAAAAAGAATCAATCCCAAAATGGCCAGTGTTCGTCACTACCATCTGTTCCTGTTGATTCAAAACAACTGAAAATGTCAAGTTACAGCCAAAATACAGGCCGTATTTTGTAGATGTATAATAATTCACTCCCAAGAAAAAGTCCGACCTTCGTTGTAACCCAATATTTGCAAGTACATATATCACACATAAATGACACCTTCTTATACTGGGCCTGAAGGGTAGATCCAAAATTCCCAAACATCATCATAAGTACACTGAGGTACTCCGAGAAGACATCTCACCAAGGTTTCAGCACTTTGAGAGCAATCTGCTGTTCTAAAAACTCTTTGAAGTCTCCAACAAGCATGTTTTACATGCATGCAAAAAACTATCAGGTTGTTTTTAACAATAGCCTTGAAGGTAGAGTGTTAAAAAGACCAAATAGTCCTTTAATGACTCTATGTGAAGGGCATTATGCAGTCCTGATGTGTCAGTTATCATGGCATTCTGCTGCCAGACTAGTCTTACTCCTGCTCTGAACACCTGCTGTTCACTGACATCTAGCAACTGCTGTCTCACAGAAACGTTTAGTCTGGAGATGTGAACTTAAGCCATGGAGTCTCCATGAAAGTCTCAACAGCAGTAAGACATTATGCCCGTGTAAGCCAATCCTGTTACTAACCTGTGGCTTTATTGACACATAATACTTATGATGTACTGTTTTTATGTATAGCATTTGAACTCTTGACTGTACTGTCATGTTTACAATGTAGCATTGACTTTTACATTCTGTAAATTAATAAACATTACTTCATATTTGTGCATGCTTTTTTGTCTCTGTCTATATTAAGATATTGTTTATGCATTGCAACATTTTAATACAAAGCTTTTAACTAATGGCTGCTAAACAAAACAATAACACAAAAATTCATTTTCTAAATCTGTAACTGTAAACCCTTTAGTCTACGAATTAACTTGACTGTCATTTCTGATATACCTTACACAACATAGATGCATACGGTTAATCTTTTTTTCTAGTTGGCTACAACCAGTATGTCTTTCTGAACACTTTAGCCTTGTCAACTGAACTGAACTGGAATTTATTTTATCTAAACTGTAAAACTACATGTTTCTGTCGTAACCAATTTTTAAATTCTGTACATTTGCAAAAATCTTGTTACTAAAGTCTAAAACAGCATATAACTCTAATGACATGTCAATACCTAGTACAGGGCTATTACACTTTGAACTGTTAGCTGCTGTAATTTTTGGCCCTTCAAAGCCTGACAAAACTGCATTTGTGCCCTCTAATAAAGATCTATGTGTAACTGAAGTTGATTTCTCTGTGATAATCAGTACATTATTATTGTCATTTCTTTTAACCTTAAACAATGACAGATAAATGCTCTGGTTTGGTACTGGACTGCCACACCCTTTATTGATGAGCTGAAAATCCTTTGTTATAGAACTAGCAAAAACACTGACTCTAGCTATGGAATGTGTCATTTCTTTACTTTGCTCTTTAACAGTAGTTTACAATGAAGTTTGCATATTATTCCCCCTCAGTGCAATATTTGCACTGGCTTGTAGACTGATATTTTTGTCTGTATTTAAGATTTTGGTACTAATTTTCTTACTTGGAATTACATGTAAACAAAAAAGTATTGCATTCCGAACATTTGTATTGGAAAATGTACAGTACTACAACTTAACTCTGCATTTGGAATTGTATGTGTTGAAGCAGTTACACATGAATTTGTGTTATTTAAGTTTGAAATCATACTGATAGAAGCTGACTCATGTGAATGTTTTGCTGTAGCCTGCTTGTGTGATTTAACTCTTTTGCGTAAAGAAATATTTAACATTTGTGAACTAATAACATATAATTTTAAAAGAACATTTCTGGAACACCATTTTTAGACTGCTTTACCCAATTTTTAACTTTAAACCAAACATTTACTGATATCTTAACTGTAAAAGTATTACTTGACATGTTTATAGATGGTCTATATTAAATCAGCAAATGCTCAAAATAGCGAACGCTGATTTATCGACCCTTTAAGAGTGAAATCTGATGATCCTGAAGACATGGAACAGCGATTTTTTTTTCCCAGGGGAAAAAATTGCTGAGCCATTTTCAGGACTTAGCCATTTTCTCCACTGCAGTGCAATCTCAGAGTTGAAATATTTAACTAGGGGTGTTTGGTATTTTGTGTTTTGAACTTTTTTTTTTTTTTTTTTGGAACAGCGATTTCTTTCCCTGGGAAAAAAAACGCTGTTCCATGTCTTTGAGATTGTCAGGTTTCACTATTTATGGGTTGATAAATCAGCGTTCGCTGTTTTAAGCATTCACTGATTTAATATATGCAAATAACTTTTGCTGTTTAATTTAAACTTTTTTTTAAGCTAACTATAAAGTGCATATAAATTCTTACATAAGTTTATGATTTTGGAAGAATGTGTCCTGTCTTCTGCAGCTTTTTAATTTCTTTTTTGACTGTGTGATGTTACATTGGAAACTTGATAGTTTGTACATAGCTCTTAACTGGCTAATGTCTTTATATGTTATGAAGGAACAATGCTGAAGTTTGTTGATTTAATGCTTGTGTGTTAAAGTTTTTTTAGGCTTTTTTTGAAGTAAACACTGTTGCTCTGCAATTTGTCTAACAGCTGCAATTAATTACTGTATGTAGAGGTTGTCTGCTTTGTCTGTTTTCTGTATACAGTTTACAGTTTTTAGGCTTCTATAGGCCCTAGGTCCAATAGCCTAGTACCAACCTCTGTACCAACCTATGAACATCTGGAATATTAGTGTTGTCTTACCAAGAGGTCTGCTCTGTAATGAGAAACT
The DNA here is from genome assembly GCF_019279795.1 of Protopterus annectens. Lineage (NCBI taxonomy): Eukaryota > Metazoa > Chordata > Ceratodontiformes > Protopteridae > Protopterus > Protopterus annectens. The sequence continues at coordinate 1,267,929,568 of NC_056735.1, forward strand.
GTAGTACTGTCATTTGTGGCTTATTCTGTATGGAGCTTACAGTCTTTAGTTATTGAGAAACACTGGTGTGCTGCTGAAATGTCTATTATGAAACATTTGCTGTAGTTACACATAGACTGGAAAAGAATGTTAAGCTGCCTGCTGCACTTGAAACTGTACTTCAAAGGGTTACTCACTACAGCTGTGTCTGTTGAAGTTTGAAGAAATGTCAAATGAACATCGGTACTTGTAGTGTAATTGCTGATAAGGTTGCTCTGAAGGAAACACTTTTTCTGTAGATTGCACTGTAGTTGAATGAAACTCTGCTCTTCTGTAGAGTTTTCTATACAGCACACATAGTCTGACTACTGATGCAAGGTTGCTATGGGGTTTGAGATTTACTTCAACTGTTTTACCTCATTCATAGTGGCTTGCTTTGAAAGAATTGATGAGACTGTCCTGTAATGGAATTAACTGGAAACAACTGAAATGAGACTGGAATGAAAGTCTTCATCAGTTAATTACCCAAACTCATGCTGAACAGGTGCCAGTCTCTGCTTTATGGGCCAGGTCTTGTGTATTTTTCAGAATTAATTTTCCAAACACTGTAGTTCATTTAATAAGGCTTTATTAGATGTTAATATCCAAATATTGTCTTTATTATCAGTGCTGATAAACGATAATAATCTGTAGAAATGCTGGGATGCTGGTTAGTAATAACAGTGCTGCTAAATATTCCAAAGTCTCTGCACATATATTCTGATTGTCCTGAATAAAGTAAACTGAAACAGTCTTTATTTGACTTGTCTTCTGTACTCAGGCTTGAGTGACTGAATTGCAGCTTTCTTTCTGAAATGCTGGCAATTTAATCTTTTCTGTATGTCAGATCGAGCTAACTGACTTCCCTAACTGTATCTGAAGTATATTTTAATAATACCAAAACCCTGTAATGCTTTACACATTTACTTAACCTTGGTGCTCAGGCCTTGTGTTGTTTTGCAGTCTTGCAGGTGCTTAGGTGTTTCGTTATCTAACATTTTCTTGATTATTTCCTTGAGAAAGAGAACAGAAAAAGAACAGTCTGTAGCCTTCCCTTGGAGGAACTGTTATATCATGCTTGACCAGCAAGGTTATTCTTTCTTTCTGCTTAACGGTCTTTTCTAAAACGTATGCATAAATAAATCACAATTCTGACACTACATTTCTAGGCCCTTCCTTTTAGCCTTTCTAATGCCGAATAACTACTTTAAAATGGAAGTCCCGAATTTAACAATTTTTTAAACATATTTCTTAACTGTTTTTAGAATTGATTTTATATATATATATATATATATATATATATATATATATATATATATATAAATATATATTTTTATATATATATATATATATATATATATATATATATATATAGATAGATATACAGAGAGAGAGAGAGAGCGAGAGAGAGAGATAGAGAGAGTCTAAAGATTGAAATGAAGTTCCTTCTAGGGTAAATTTTATTACCCACATGAAAAGATTGATGTTATGTTGTCCTATCTCACCTTCATTCTTACTGGTTGGGTTCAGAACCAATCCTCAGTTCTGACTCAGACATATACTAAAGCTCAAGGATTTCCACTGGCTCATGGCTGTATCCCTATCCCATCATGCTCTAGTGAAGTACCCCAGATCTTATTTGCCACTCAACAGATTGGAGGCTTCCACCTTGGCTCTGGCTAAGTGATCAACATTTTATTACCTTTATTATCCCTTAGTTGTTGGAAAATATTTCTAGTTCTCTTAAATATCGTTAGCATTTACTTCTTGTGCTTTTTTGTAGTTTCATAGCAAAGTTCATTGTTGTTGTTGTTGTTGCTTCAGGCCATCATTTTTTCATTGAGCCTTGTTTCTCTCTGTCCCAGTTTAATTTTATTATTGTTGTTAAAACTGAAAGGTGCCAACTCGTTTAAGTTAGTGGCCTGCCACTGTCCATTTTAGTTAGAGGGCATCTTGTGGTTGTTGATTATTAATAATTTTTTCCCTACTGCTTGAAGAAAAGGAGCATTAGCCCATTTAAGTTAGGGGGCTTCTGCTGCCCATTTTTACTTACAGGACATCTCATTGTTCTTTATTATTTATAGTTGTTTCTTTCTTGCTGTATTAAAAAAAAGGTTTGTTTCATACTTAGTGTGTTAAATAGTTGTTGTGGCAGTTTTTTTTTTGTTTGTTTGCTCGTGTGTGTGTGTGTGTGTGTGTGTGTGTGTGTGTGTGTGTGCTCTGTGATTTAAAGCTTGTCCAAGGACCATAAAGAAACCAAGCCTTCAGGTTTTAAAAAGTATACTTGATGCAGCCCGAAGTTGTCTGCCACTGACTCCCATAATATATGTGTTTATTGCTTGGGAGCAGAACATCTTCAGGGGTCATGCTCATTCTGCCACTCTTTTAGCTCTAGAGTGCTGTTAGAGTGTAAAAATAAACTAACTGTTAGAGGCATGTTGAAGTCCCCCTTCCAAGAAGCTCTAGAATAAGGCCTGGGCACTTCAAAATCAGATATATCTCCTTCATCCAAATCGGACAAGTCCACAAAAAGATCTTCTCCATTTTCAGGGCAATCAGAGCCTGTTAAAAAGTTGAACAAAATTGCATCTCTGACTCCTACTACTTTGAAACCAACAAAATCAGCTTCATTGACTCCAGCTTTATCGATGCCAGTGGAGTTTGAACTCAGGAGCCAATCCCCAGAATTGGAGCTGGTTACTCCTGTTTTGAGGTCACCTGGTTTGCAGTCAGTAAGATCTCCTACCCTCTCCTCTAAGTCCTCCAGAAGTCTTTTTGGCGATGATGTGGATAGGGTGGTGTGTAGGCTTCTAAAGACATCTACACTGGCTAAACTCCTCTCAGCACCAACCCACAGGGATTCATAGCCAGCCAAGACTATCCCACTGACACTGATTCCTCCAATGAGCTGACCTAGGACATTGGAGCCAGAATGCTTGGAACTGACTGTTGTGGAACCATCATTGCCGAAAATCATCCTGGCATCTTTGGAACCGACATCTGCTCTGACATCCCTGGTTCCATCTAAGGAGTCAGGAGCAGACACTCTCCAGTCAGGTCTGGGGAGAGGAGTCAGATTGGACAATTGTTGGATCCAACCCTGCCTGTCGGGGCTTCAGCTCCGATGAGCTTGGCTCCTACATTCAGCTTCGCAGCTGACCCCCTTGGTTCCAGGGATTTCTTCTGGTTCTTTAGAGCCGGACGCGTCTTTGGATCAGGTGAGGGGCTGCTGATGAGGTGGGTGCTGTCTCCTCAGACAGCTTTACCTTAAGGTTTCCGACATTCCTATCCCTATGTTGCTAGCATCCGTCTCTGCACCACACCATCAGCAGACCAGCGGAGACCCTAGACTTCAGGGTACCCCATCCGGGTGAAACCCTTTCTTGCAAAACCTCTACAGAATATGCTTCTGAAGAGGTCCCCCATAAGATACACTGCAAGAGGAAGCAGTTGGACTCCCTAGAGGAGTCAGTCACCTCAGACATAGACCTGGAGAGGTACACCAGAACAGTTGAAGCGGTTCCATGAATGGATTAACACCTCCAACACATTTTTATGTTTCACTATGGATTGGTCCGACATTACCATTCCGTTTCTGGACATCCATGTGGATAAGTTACCGAGTGGGATCATCAACACAGGGGTGTATCGCAAGACTTGCCATAGGAATACACTCCTCCATCGTTCTAGTATGCACCCTGGCTATGTATACAACAACATAGTAAAAGGACAGTCCATTCGGATGTCCAGATACATACCGGAGGACACTTATTTGGACAGAGAGTTGGAAGATCTGGGCATCAGATTTGCTGAAAGAGGTTACAGCAATTTAGACATCACCAGAGGGATGGATGGATTACACAGTCTTAGGGTAGATAGAGCTAAACCATATTTTTCAGAGGGAGCGATGGAACTGTACACAGATGGGAGTAGGGTCAGCAGGGGTACCAACTGTATCTGTAAGGAGGGCAATGTCACCTTTCCTATTTGTTATACTAGAGATGTTGGATCTGTTAAGGACATTGTATCAAAACATTGGCACATCTTATCTGTGGATCCCATTATTAATGGTTTAGCAGGTGATAGACCAAAGTTTGTCTACCGTAACAAGAAGAATCTTAAACAGTTACTCTGTTATCCAGGTAAACCACATACACCTACGACACATGAAGGGCCCTTTATGACAGCATGCAATAGATGTAACTTTTGTTCCTATATACTGACTGATCCTTTGTTTGTGTATCCATATGGACAGGGCATCTTCCATATCCAGACTAGAGGCAATTGTATGTCGATGGATGTTGTCTATCTCGCCACATGCACCTTATGTCCAGCCTACTACGTAGGTAAGACTAATCGTATTTTGAGAGATAGGATTAGGGACCATGTGTACCACACAAGGAAGGGCAACATACACAATGCTTTGGCAAAACACACAAAGGAGGAGGGTATGTCACATCAGTTCAAGTTCAGGGTATTGGAACAGATTTTAAGGTCACATAGGAGGGGAGATATTAAAAACTACACTGAGTCCAGGGAGATACATTGGATCATTAAGTTCAGGGCCGACATGAAACCTGGTCTTAATGGGAAGGTCCCTCTACGCCCCCTACTAAAGTCTAGGAGGCTTAAGAGCAAGAAATGATAGTGAGTCTCCCTTTCACACATATATATGTCTCCACTTATCATATGATAGCTTTCATATGTATTGCTCAGATTATTATTGTTTTTAGATCCTTTATGTATGAATTTTGGCATGTTTTAATGTGTTGTTTTTAATATTCTCAATTTTAATGTATGTATCTTATTCACTTATATTTATTAGTTATATACATTCTTTATGTTTGATTTATGCATTTTTAAATATGCACTATAGCTTTAATGAGATTGATGCTTTTTGGCGCCCTTATATGTATTTAAAGGTTTGATTGAGAGGGCTTATACTATGCTAGGTCTGATGAAGCTATTGCGAAAGCGCTAACCTCTTACAACAAATAAAATTTATTGTGTGTGCATCTGGATCGCTACTTATTCATTGAGACTTTTGGTCTTTGGAGTATTTTCGTTGGCAATACCCCCCCATTGCTTTGCTCAGCAGCTTTTTATTTATTTTATTTTCTCACAGTTTGCTGTCTTGCTGAGCATTAACTTCGCTGGTTTGTTTTATTATTTTTCCGTATATTTTAATAATACCAAAACCCTGTAATGCTTTACACATTTACTTAACCTTGGTGCAAAGGCCTTGTGTTGTTTTGCAGTCTTGCAGGTGCTTAGGTGTTTCGTTATCTAACATTTTCTTGATTATTTCCTTGAGAAAGAGAACAGAAAAAGAACAGTCTGTAGCCTTCCCTTGGGGGAACTGTTATATCATGCTTGACCAGCAAGGTTATTCTTTCTTTCTGCTTAACGGTCTTTTCTAAAACGTATGCATAAATAAATCACAATTCTGACACTACATTTCTAGGCCCTTCCTTTTAGCCTTTCTAATGCCGAATAACTACTTTAAAATGGAAGTCCCGAATTTAACAATTTTTTAAACATATTTCTTAACTGTTTTTAGAATTGATTTTATATATATATATATATATATATATATATATATATATATATATATAAATATATATTTATATATATATATATATATATATATATATATATATAGATAGATATACAGAGAGAGAGAGAGAGCGAGAGAGAGATAGAGAGAGTCTAAAGATTGAAATGAATTTCCTTCTAGGGTAAATTTTATTACCCACATGAAAAGATTGATGTTATGTTGTCTTATCTCACCTTCATTCTTACTGGTTGGGTTCAGAACCAATCCTCAGTTCTGACTCAGACATATACTAAAGCTCAAGGATTTCCACTGGCTCATGGCTGTATCCCTATCCCATCATGCTCTAGTGAAGTACCCCAGATCTTATTTGCCACTCAACAGATTGGAGGCTTCCACCTTGGCTCTGGCTAAGTGATCAACATTTTATTACCTTTATTATCCCTTAGTTGTTGGAAAATATTTCTAGTTCTCTTAAATATAGTTAGCATTTACTTCTTGTGCTTTTTTGTAGTTTCGTAGCAAAGTTCATTGTTGTTGTTGTTGTTGTTGCTTCAGGCCATCATTTTTTCATTGAGCCTTGTTTCTCTCTGTCCCAGTTTAATTTTATTATTGTTGTTAAAACTGAAAGGTGCCAACTCGTTTAAGTTAGTGGCCTGCCACTGTCCATTTTAGTTAGAGGGCATCTTGTGGTTGTTGATTATTAATAATTTTTTCCCTACTGCTTGAAGAAAAGGAGCATTAGCCCATTTAAGTTAGGGGGCTTCTGCTGCCCATTTTTACTTACAGGACATCTCATTGTTCTTTATTATTTATAGTTGTTTCTTTCTTGCTGTATTAAAAAAAAGGTTTGTTTCATACTTAGTGTGTTAAATAGTTGTTGTGGCAGTTTTTTTTTTGTTTGTTTGCTCGTGTGTGTGTGTGTGTGTGTGTGTGTGTGTGTGTGTGTGTGTGTGTGTGTGTGTGTGTGCTCTGTGATTTAAAGCTTGTCCAAGGACCATAAAGAAACCAAGCCTTCAGGTTTTAAAAAGTATACTTGATGCAGCCCGAAGTTGTCTTCCACTGACTCCCATAATATATGTGTTTATTGCTTGGGAGCAGAACATCTTCAGGGGTCATGCTCATTCTGCCACTCTTTTAGCTCTAGAGTGCTGTTAGAGTGTAAAAATAAACTAACTGTTAGAGGCATGTTGAAGTCCCCCTTCCAAGAAGCTCTAGAATAAGGCCTGGGCACTTCAAAATCAGATATATCTCCTTCATCCAAATCGGACAAGTCCACAAAAAGATCTTCTCCATTTTCAGGGCAATCAGAGCCTGTTAAAAAGTTGAACAAAATTGCATCTCTGACTCCTACTACTTTGAAACCAACAAAATCAGCTTCATTGACTCCTGCTTTATCGATGCCAATGGAGTTTGAACTCAGGAGCCAATCCCCAGAATTGGAGCTGGTTACTCCTATTTTGAGGTCACCTGGTTTGCAGTCAGTAAGATCTCCTACCCTCTCCTCTAAGTCCTCCAGAAGTCTTTTTGGCGATGATGTGGATAGGGTGGTGTGTAGGCTTCTAAAGACATCTACACTGGCTAAACTCCTCTCAGCACCAACCCACAGGGATTCATAGCCAGCCAAGACTATCCCACTGACACTGATTCCTCCAATGAGCTGACCTAGGACATTGGAGCCAGAATGCTTGGAACTGACTGTTGTGGAACCATCATTGCCGAAAATCATCCTGGCATCTTTGGAACCGACATCTGCTCTGACATCCCTGGTTCCATCTAAGGAGTCAGGAGCAGACACTCTCCAGTCAGGTCTGGGGAGAGGAGTCAGATTGGACAATTGTTGGATCCAACCCTGCCTGTCGGGGCTTCAGCTCCGATGAGCTTGGCTCCTACATTCAGCTTCGCAGCTGACCCCCTTGGTTCCAGGGATTTCTTCTGGTTCTTTAGAGCCGGACGCGCCTTTGGATCAGGTGAGGGGGCTTTCAAGCTGATGAGGTGGGTGCTGTCTCCTCATACAGCTTTACCTTAAGGTTTCCGACATTCCTATCCCTATGTTGCTAGCATCCGTCTCTGCACCACACCATCAGCAGACCAGCGGAGACCCTAGACTTCAGGGTACCTCATCGGGTGAAACCCTTTCTTCCAAAACCTCTCCAGAATATGCTTCTGAAGAGGTCCCTCATAAGATACTCTGCAAGAGGAAGCATTTGGACTCCCCTAGAGGAGTCAGTCACCTCAGACATAGACCTCAATGAGTCAGAAGGGTCCCCACGGTCACCCTCTGAGGATGTCTCCTTCGCAGACCTCCTAGAAATCCTTAAGCAGAGAGGTGGCTGGAAGTCCATCAACCCTTCTAATGAGGAGTCTGTTTTCCTGAAAGCATTTGGGTCTCACCCTTCAGCCACTTAGGTGTCTCTGCCTTTCAATGAACTTATGGAACTAGTTAGTCAAAAGGACTGGGAGTCTCCAGAGGCAGTGAAGCCTGTCCCTAGGTGGCCAAATAAGTTCATTACAGCCCCTTCATATAGAGACTTCCTGACCAAGGGTGTAGATGCTATGGTAGGGGCAGCAACCATCAAGAAGGAATTTTCTGAAACATCCACCAACCAAGGAGTCTCATATGATGGACAGACACGGGAAGTGCACATTTACTTCAGTGACTTTTGCCCTCAGATCGCTGAACTATCTGACACACTTTACAAGGCTACAAAGAGATCTCCTAAAGGAACTAGGAGATACTCTCCAAGGTATAGTAGCTGCAGGGGTATCAGACAAGGTTTCTTCTCAGCTCTCCACCTTACATTATGTGGTCAACTCCTCCATGAGGCTCATTTCTTATACAGCTGATGGAGAGATGAGAGCAGTGGGTTCAGGAATTTCCCTAAGGAGACATTCCTGGATACACTTATGCGATTTTGCGGAACCTTTCAAATCTTCTTTTATTAATGCCCCATTCGATGACTCATCCTTAATTGGGCCAAGAGTTAAGGAGACACTAACCCAGTGTGAACAAGAAGGAAAGACTCTCTGCTGTAGGAGTCCAGTTTTCTGTACCTTCTAGATCTTATCAAAATGCCAGAAGGGGGGAAAATGTGGTTCCATAAATCCCAGAGAGTTTTTCAGGACACACGTGGTGACTCTTCCCCTAGGGGAAGAGGGAGAAGTGCAAATGAAAGACGCCATCCACACAGCAGAGGGAGTCCCCAGAGCCAGGGCAACAGAGTTTATTCCATGGCCGGCCCTTTCAGCACTCCTGAAGGGAGGCCCATCTGTCCATCTCTGGAGGCAGTTGGGGATTGATTATCTTTGTACCTAAAAGCTTGGCTGGAAAAAACAAAAGACAAGTGGTACAAAGTATCATATCCAGAGGATACTCCATACCATTTCTCTTCTCATCCCAAACATAAAGAAAACCTCAGATGTTCCACCCAGTCTAAGGTATCAAGCAACTCTAGAGATTCAAAAGTTGCTAGACAAAAGATTCATCCAAAGAGTTCCCACTGACCAAATATGATCTGGAACTTACTCAAGATTCTTTTTAGTGCCAAGAAGAACAGGGAACTGGAGACCAGTTTTGGATCTCAGTAGATTAAATGACTCAGTAAAAAAGACCAAGTTCCAGATGGCAACACTGCAGTCAATTCTTCCCTTTTTGAAGAAAGACAATTGGATGGGTTTTATGTACCTCCAGGATGCGTACTACCATATAAAGATGGACAGGCCATCCAGGAGTCATCTGTGCTTCCGACTGGGAGTCAGTCATTACCAGTTTTGAGCTCTGCCCTTTGGTCTCACTACAGCCCCCAGAGTGTTCCCCAAGTGCATGGCAGTAGACACAGCTCACCTGAGACAGTTGGATTCCGAGTGTTTACATATCTAGACAACTGGCTCATAACTGCCACCACCAAGCATCTACTACAAGAATCAAGAAACACCACTCTCTCTCTCTGTTCTCACCTGGGAATCACAATAAATTATGAAAAATCTGCCTTGTTGCCATCGCAACATATCATGTTTATAGGAGCAGATCTAGACACAATAAACATGAAGGCAAAACTTTCTACAGAAAGAGTCCTAGTTCAGAGACAGCAAGTCTCCAACCTTCTCTCAAAAACAAAAATACAGGCAAGAACAGTCTTGAAAGTCTTGGGAACCATGGCAGCTGCAATATGTTTAGCTCCACTAGCACCCATGCACATGAGAATTCTGTAGTGGCTACTATTCACCCAGCAGTCATTACAGGAACTACCCATGTTTCACCAAATTCTGTTAACAGAGTCCTGCAAGAAGGACCTTTGCTGGTGGCTTCACTCCAGTCACGTAACAACAGGTCAGCCATTTCTTCCCTCTTAGCCAGTGGCCATAGTGGCAACGGATGCCTCCCAGATAGGGTGGGGGTATTATATGGGCAGGACAGTTCAAGGCACTTGACAGGATCATGAGGCCCATTTGCACATCAATATCTTAAAGATGAGACCGGTGCTTTTTTTCATTGCAGGCACTCCAGGACTCTCTCCCGCTGGGAACAATTGCAATACAGACAGACAACATGTGGGTTGTCTGATACATAAATAAACAAGGAGGGACCAGGTCTTTCCCCCTTTGTTGAAAGGCCCTTAGATTATGGCAGTGGGTGATCTCCTCCCAATGCTTTCTAATAACAATGCACATCCTGGGGAGGTCCAGCATGATAGCAGACAAACTCAGAGTGGTCCCTAAAGCAAAAAGTAGTGGAGAGAATTTTCCACAGATGGGGCCAGCCTTGCTGCAACCTTTTTGTTACTTCCATGAATGTCAAATGCAGCAGCTATTTTGCCCTAATCCCCCCACTGGGGGTGTCACCAAGGGATGCTCTTGTACATGATTGGCCCTCAGGACTCCTTTATGCCTTTCCTCCCTTTCCATTGATACCCAAGGTTCTCCAGAAAGCCAACTCATTGGGAAGCAAGCTAATTCTCATTGCCTCATATTGGCCTTTTCAGATTTGTTTTCTCTTCCTTTGGCCTCATCTTCAGGAGGAGCTGTAGATTCTGGACCCAGTTACAGACCTTCTGACTTATACGTCCGGAATGCTCCACCCTTGTCTTCAAACCCTCAAATTGATAGCTTGGCTGCTTTGATTCTAAATATAACCAGGCTTCCTTGGTCAAGCATATCTTGATTTCTTCTCATAAAGCATCAACAAGAAAATTATATATCAGTAAATAGAAAAGGTTTTCTTCCTGGGCATTGCCAAAACACATTGATCCCTTCTCTACTCCTATAAGTTCTATCCTCAAATTTCTGGCAAACCTATTCAGTGATGGCACAGCTGCTGCTATCATTTGTGTACAGTTAGCAGCAATATATACTTTCCATATATGACTTCGCCTCTAACTTGATGTCCCACAAACTATGTAAAAGCTTCCTGAAGGGTACTAACTTAAGACCACCCATAAAAACATCCCTTCCACCATGGGACCTAAACTTTGTTCTGTCCTGTTTGATCCTTCCCCTCTTTGAACCTGCATCATAATGTGATCTAAAATATTTAATGTGGAAAACAACTATGTTGATTTCCATCACCTCTGGCAGAAGAGTTTCAGAACTACAAGCTTTGTTGATCAAGCCACCATATATTTGTTTTTATAAAGATAGAGTATCCCTTTAAACAAACCTATCCTTCCTGCCAAAAGAGTCTAACCTAAACCAATCCATAGAGTTACCATTTTTTCCCAAATCATGGCAACAAGGCAGAATATAAGCTTCACCAACTGGATGAAGACAGGCAATTATGCTTCTACTTACATAGGACAAAGGACTTCTGGAAATCTGATCAGTTATTTGTGTCATTTTCAGAAGCAAAGAAAGGTGCCCCTATATCTAAGGTCATTCTTTCAAAATGGCTCTCACATTGTATCACCTTGCTATATAAATCTAATAACAAGGTTCTCCCCTTTAAAATCAAAGCTCATTCAAGAGCCATGTCAACCTCTTCTGCTAGACTACCACTTGATAGCATTTGTGCTGCTGCGACTTGGGCAACACCTCATACATTTGTCATTCATTACAAAGTAGATTTGGCCTCCGGGGACAGGGCCATCTTTAGGTCCACTATCCCGAAGAATATACTCCCATGAGCCACCCAGGAAATATGGTGCTAGGGATGCTGTCCCAACCAGTAAGAATGAAGGTGAGATAGGTCAACATAACGTAAAGAAGTTATGTACTCACCATAATGTTACATGTTTGTTGTCTATCTTGCCTTCATTCTTACATCCCACCCTACTTCCCCCTACCTATGGCTCCTGGATGACAAAAGAGGTTCTTTCTCTAGCAAGTGTGTCTCTGGCCTTCTTCATTGTCTTCATAATACATACTAATGGTGCATTAGCTTCCTAATGTGATCAGCAAGCAAGATCTGGGAAGCTTCACTAGAGCATGATGGGATAGGGATACAGCCACGAGCTAGTGTAAGTTCTTGAGCTTTAGCATACGGCCAAGGTTCCGAACCCAACCAGTAAAAATGAAGGCGAGATGGACAAGCATCTACAACAACTGGAAAGGCCACAGAAATACCTCATAAAGAGGATTACTGGCCTCAAATAGATGCCCTATGCAGACCGTCTCAAAAAACTCCAGCTTTACTCCGTCACATATAGCCTACTCAGAGGCGATCTCTGCCTAACATACAAAGCTATGTCAAACACAGAGCTGTCAGACATGCTCCACTTAAAGAAATCCCAATCCCTCCGAGCTACATGCTCTAGAGACCTACAATAAACGGAACATGCTGGAGGGATAGATACCTGTCCCAGAGACTTCCCATACTCTGGAACAGACTACCTATCTATGTCAAACAGAGCTCCTCATTAGCACTCTTCAAGAAAAATCTTGATGATTGGATGGGAAATAGGACATTCACCACAGGGATCACTTCTGTGGCTCTGCTCAACAGGGGCACAGGAAAATAATTTTTTTGGGTGGAGAAAGCCAGGGTACATTTTTGGCTAGGCTTATATAGGCCCTAGGGCCAATAGCCTAGTACCGACCTATGAACCTATGAACAATAAACATGGAATGTTATGGTGAGCTCATAACTTCTTTTTAAATACTTCTAATTTATCATATTTAATGTACTTATAAGAATTTAGTATAACCTGTTCCTAAATGGCTTTGCAATGACTAGTATGAGATGAGATTAACCAGAGTATAATAGAGTTAAAATTTGCAGCAATGGAATAATATTCTACATTTGGGACTCTAATACCACCATATTCCCATATTCAGTAAGCCATTCTCAACTTTTTGGGGTACCATTAAAAAAAGAAATTAACACTTTTTCCATTTTCTTTCAAAGTTTTTTGCTGAATATTTAAAATCTATATCTATATCTATATCTATATCTATATCTATATCTATATATATATATATATATAGTGTGTGTGTGTGTGTGTGTGTGTGTATGTGTGTGTGTGTGTGTGTGTGTGTGTATATACATATATATATATATATATATATATATATATATATATATATATATATCTATATATAGATATATATATATATATATATATATATATATATATACAGATACACTTTAGAATCTCAAAATACTGAAATATCGAAATTCAGTATTTTGAGCCCATAAAGTGGAATCCTGAAAAGAGTGAAACCTCAGAAGCGCAAAATTCAAAACCTCACATACCGGAGATTTTGAATTAGTGCTTCTGGTGTTTTGCTGTGGTTATGGATTCAAGTAAGTGTTGATGTGTTAAGGGTTTTGGGTAGGGGCTGTGGTGTGTGTTGGTGTCTTTTGTTGCTGTGATGTTTGTGTGCAAGGAGAATGTAGCTTGTGTGGTGGTGTTTTGTGTGTTTTTGTATGTAGTGCAACCTCAAAGTTAGAATATTTAAGGAGGGGGGTGTGGGGGATGCAGCCCCCTGCTTTTATGGAATACAGAGCTTGCGCGCATGTGTGTGTGTGTGTGTGTGTGTGTGTGTGTGTGTGTGTGTGAGGGGAGGAAGGCGTGTGTTTGTGGACAGCAGAAGCGCTAATTCAAAATCTCCAGGTTGCGAGATTTTGAATTTCGCGCTTCTGAGTTTTCGTTCTTGCTAGGTTTCGACTTTATAGCCTCGACATACTGAATTTCGATATTTCAGTATTTTGAGGATATAAAGTGAATCCATATATATATGTGTGTGTGTTTATAAATATATATAGATATATATATATATATATATATATATATATATATATATATATATATATATGTTAACATTCATATTGTTGGAAATGACAGTATCGATTGCACTTGTGTGTCAGTGTGTGTGTGTGTGTGTGTGTGTGTGTGTGTGTGTGTGTGTGTGTGAGGGGACGAAGGTGTGTGTTTGTGGACAGCAGAAGCGCTAATTCAAAATCTCCAGGTTGCGAGATTTTGAATTTCGCGCTTCTGAGTTTTCGTTCTTGTTAGGTTTCGACTTTATAGCCTCGACATACTGAATTTTGATATTTCAGTATTTCGGTATTTCGAGGATATAAAGTGAATCCATATACATATGTGTGTGTGTTTTTATATATATATATATATATATATATATATATATATATATATATATATATATATATATATATATGTATATATATGGTTCTACCTGACATCGTCGAAACCACACAACACCGACAACAACATCACCGACACCACATAATCGACAGTCCATTAACACGAAACCTCACATACCCGACAACGAAATAACCGACGGTACACAAACACGAAACCCCATACACTGCACACACCACAATAACAACAATAAAAAACAAAACACATCCCCATTCCACAAACCACACACACAACACAAGCACACCAAAATCCTTACAAACCCACACTAAACCTTACCCTAACCCTAAGGTCTGTCACTATCGCACACGTACCTAACCCGCTCCCTAACCCTAACTCACTTAACCCGCCCCTATCCCAAAGTCTATCCCTACCGTACACTTACCTAACCCACTCCCTAACCCTAACTCACTTAACCCACCCCTATCGCTCCCTAACCCTAACTCACTTAACCCACCCCTATCGCTCCCTAACCCTAACTCACTTAACCCACCCCTATCCCCACAGACCGTCAATATCCACACTTACCTGACTCGCACCCTAACGTCCGTCACTACCGCATACTCACACAGCCTTTTCCCATGTCGGCATCCTCGGCGACGGTGTTGTCATCCTTCGTGTCGGTCTTCTGCATTGTCGATGTTCTGGCACTCGCGATTCGCGTCGGTCTTCTTCATTGTCGATCTTCTGGAGCTCCGGATTCCGTTGTCGGTCTTCTGCGCTGTCGACTAACTCAGGTAGAACCATATATATATATATATATATATATATATATATATATATATATATATATATATATATATATATATATATATATATAGGTTAACATTCATATTGTTGGAAATGACAGTATCGATTGCACTTGTGTGAACCAAAAGCGCAAGTTTTAAACTGCAAAAATCTCTGTAGTTCAAAAATCAGCAAATCGAACATCAGATTTGCAGATTTTTGAACTAAAATGTTGAAGATACATTGTAATACAGGGGTGCAAGCCCCCCTGCACCCCCCTACTTTAATATACTAACTCTGAGATTGCACTACAGTGGGGAAAGGGTTCATTTCCTGATCCTCGCTATAGTGCAATCCGCACCCAAAATGTCGAATCCGCAATGAGCGAATGCCAATGTGCATTCTCTCATTGCACATTCGGATAATTTTTTTTCAAGGTATTGCCAATTTGGGAACCTCCTTTCGCACATAGTGGATTCGCCCAAGTGCATAATGCACTTATGAAGGTAAACCGATATATATATATTAACAACTACTGAGGCACTATTCCCAAATATTATATTACTGAAGACTCAAAACATTCCTGGTTGATCAGATGTAAAGAACCATGCACGAGTCAGGGCTAGATTTGAGCACTGTCATTCGCTAGTTTACAGTATAACCAGCTCAAACTTCATCAGAAATCTAGTAAAATGCATTTCAACACTACTATTTATACTGTGAGTTTAAGTATACTATGAGGCTAACCATAACATAAAATGGATGAGCAACGCATGCTGCCAGGAAGACTTATCATGTTACCTGATCCATTTCAGCATGCACTTAATGTTAAGGTTACCATTCAGGCTGGGAGCTGTGTCTACCCTAAGTTTAATTTGCCATTTGAGCTCCATGACTTCCAGGGGTGTGCTGGACTCCCTGCTGAAGATCTGAAGTTGTTCCAGTATTAGGAAGTCAAATCTCGGGGGCTGTTTGCATTGGTTTGCATGTTTTGCTAGGGCATTAGTGGGCTCTACCCAGTGTATTGCCTGATAATGTTTTTTAATCCTGTCGCTGAGCCTCCTGGTGGTCATTCCAATGTAGAAAGCTTCGCAGTGGGTACATAGCCCAAGATACACCACATTTGTGGTGTTACAGTCATAGCTATTGTGGAATGTGATTGGTAGGCTGTGGTTAAATAGCAGCAGTGGCCACAAGGGAGAGTGCCTACTTTACCTTGGGGATGCGTGGTCTCCTTGTGTGGGTTCAGCTCAAGTAGTTTCTTGATGGACTTATTTCTTTTGTAACAGAAGTTGGGTTGGTGACCTACTTCTTTCCAGAGCTCAGGGTTGCATTGTAGGATGTCCCAGTTTCTGAGGATAGTCTTCTTGACTAGTTGACTAGTTTTGCTGGGTATAGTTTTTCTACTAAAAGTTTACGTAGAGTTTTGCTTTTTCTCTCGAAGTCTATGTCTTCACTCATGATTCTGCTAAGGCTTGCAAACTGGCCTTTGATGATGTTTCTCTTCATGAAGCCAGGGTGTTGGCTTCTATAATCTAAAAAGTTGTTTCTGGGTCGGGGGGGCTGGCTTCCTGTAGAGGTTGGACTTGAAGCAAAGGTTGCTTCTGTCAAGTGTCCAGGTGACATCTAGAAAACTTATTTCTTGGCCTCTGCCTGTCTCTGTGAATTTGAGGAATTGAATACTTTCTTTAAGTTATTTTAAGAAGTCATTGAGGTCTCTGGGTGTCCCTTCCCACAGAAGGAAGATGTCATCAATGTAATGCTTATATAGTACTACTTGTTTGAAGCCATTTCGTTTGGTGAGGGTGTCTGCCTCTCATGCACTAAGGACTAAATGTGCATATGCTAGGGCTATTTTGGTGCCCATGGCAACTCCTTTTAGTTAAAAAAGATGATAGATGATATTATTGAAGGCAAAGAAATTGTTTTCTAACACTAGTCTAAGTAAAGAGCAGAGCATGTCTGCTCAGTCTGGGTTGTAGTTCCTGTGATTGGTCAGATAGGATTTGACTTGTGGGATGCCCTTATGGTGGGGGATACTGGGGAATAATGCTAATATATCGAGCATGACCAGTATTAATTCTTGTTTAAGGTTCTCTTGTTCGTAGAGGAAGATGTTCAGGAACTCCCAGGAATCTTTCAGGTAGAACTCGGAGCTCTGGACTATAGGGTTAAACTAATAGTCCAGTAGTTCTGAGATGATTTCGGTCTTGGTCCTTTTTGAGGGCACTTTGTGTCTCTGGGGGGGTTGGTCAGATTCTTGTTGACATTTGGGATCCTGAATAGGGTACCTACATTGGAAGAGTCCTCTAGCATGAAGGTGAACTCTTCTTCTGAGATTTTCTTTTGTTTTAGCAGTGCCAGTAGCACGGAGTCTATGGCTTTGAATTTATTGAGAACTTCCGTTCTGCTAATGGTGCAGTAGCTACCATCCTGTGACAGCACTTCTTGCATCTTGTGGATGTAAGCCACTTCAGTCATTACTGCAACTCCTGCTCCTTTGTCTGCTTTTAGAAATTTTAGGTCTTTGTTGTTTCATAGAAGATGAAGTGTCTCCTTTCCTTGTTTGTCTAAGTTGTGGAACCTGTTAGGGGGTTTGTTGTTGAGAACTGTTCTGAATTCATTCTTGCAGAGTCTGGAGAAAATGCTGATATGGTGGTTCAGTGTGGGGTTGAAGGTGCTACATCTCCTTAGTAAGGTGGGCCCTGCTTCACTAGTCTTGCTCAGAAGCGAGCTGTCTGTGCTGATATAGGGAGAGGCATGTAAGGGTTCTCTTATCCTGTGTGTGGGTGTCCTGGATCTGCCAGGTCTGGTGGGGGGGTAGAGCTACTTGCCTGTAACCTCTCACAGGTGAGGTGCGTGAGTTAAAATGGGACTCAAAGGACACATTACACCTGACTTGAAGTGCATAGTCAGAGGTGTTATCATGCACTCTTGGTTCCCCCCTATTTCCTTGCCTGTCGGAGTTAGCAAGTGGTAGTTGGTCTCTAGTGCCTGGTTTTGTTACCCTATAGGCTGCCATTCGGTTAGCCAAATTGTCATTGGTTGCTTCAGAAAACTCAACTCCTCTATTGGTCCCCTGTTCAAGCCTGTACTCTTTGCCTCTGTAGTCATGGCCCTGAGTCTCATTAGTCTTAGCGTTATCTGACCAAGTCAAACCTGCATTAAATGCATGTTCTTCCATTACATATCTTAGATTCACATTGCAATCAGTATGTAAAATATTGACATTCATATATATTTCTGGTATAATTGTTAGCATTAGTACCAAAATTGTCAGCATTAGTAATCAAATTATTCGCATTATTGTACTCAGCATTTGTGTCAGCATTACAGGTAAGTCTAGTGGCATACTTTTATTATTGTTACTCACTCTATTTACTGGGTTCTGACAGCACCATGCATTCACCTGGAAAAACTCATTGTTGGACACTCTTATGGAATGGCTGACTATGTTTGGATTGATGGCTTTAAGATTAATGGTGTTTACCTGGTTCTCAGAATGACCTGAGCTGATGTAGTCAGAATTGCAAGCATAGCATGCACTAGCTCCAGTTACAATATTGTTTCACTCTGTATCAATTGAATCAATTGAATCAGTTGAATCTCTCATAACTATATTGTGTGTATTAACCCTAGCTGCTACATTGTTTAAATTCGCCACATTGAAAACATTTGAAACATATGAACTAGTTGTGGAGTTCACAAGAGTAAACACAGTCGTAGCAGTATTTGAGCAGGTGGGAGAAATTGAAGTAATGGAAGCAATAGAAGCATTGCAGGCAATTAGACCATTAGAAACATTGGAAGCAATTGAACCATATGAAGCATTTGAAACATTAGAGCTAATTGCAGCATTATGAACATTCAAATTATTCACCCCATTTAGACTATTAACAGAATTTGCATTATTTGAAACATATGAACTGTTCACAGCACATAACCTATTGTCAACACTAACACTAAATAATCACAAAACGAGGTCCTTGTCAGCAGAAACCACACAATCAATAAAATCCTTAACACGTTTTATTGTAGCAACAAAGCGTTTTCGCCACAGCAGTCCGTGGCTTCTTCAGAGGAATAAACATCTAAAACAGCACGCTCCATTCATATCAGGAAATTCAGGAAGTGACATCTTCCAATTTCCTGAAAGCAGCAACCGCTTTTTTTAAAAAATATATATAATATGAATGTAATATACAGCACAATGCACTACAAAACATATTATTAATTAATACAACAGCCTGTATGTAAACTTTATATAAAAAACATGTATAAAATAAGAATAATTTTAAACATATCTTATAAAATAAATCTAAATATAAGTAAAAATTTTGACAGTTAAAACTGCACCTTTTTATTTATTTATTTATTTGTTTATTTTCACAGGACCAGCTATCCTAGTAAAAATACCTATAAATATGTGTGTATTTTTCTACAATTGCAAGCTACTAAACTTAACTTTTTTTGGCACACTAAAGGTATCCTCAAAACATCCTGTCTTGTACCTATGTAAACCAATTTTAACCCTATAATATAAGGAACCCATTTTTTATCCTTTTAATACTGGTGGTGGGTGTTTCAACTATTTCCCACTATTAATACAGCATCAGCGGAGATTGACTTGAATAGTGGGGAGATAGTCACAGTTACATCTTTAAGTGAAGAATATGATTTTTCTTTGAGTTTTATCAAAGATTTAGATTTATTTTATAAGATATGTTTAAAATTATTCTTATTTTATACATGTTCTTTATATAAAGTTTACATACAGGCTGTTGTATTAATTAATAATATGTTTTGTAGTGCATTGTGGTGTATATTACATTCATATTATATATATTTTTTAAAAAAAGCGGTTGCTGCTTTCAGGAAATTGGAAGATGTCACTTCCTGAATTTCCTGATATGAATGGAGCGTGCTGTTTTAGATGTTTATTCCTCTGAAGAAGCCACGGACTGCTATGGCGAAAAAGCTTTGTTGCTACAATAAAACGCGTTAAGGATTTTATTGATTGTGTGGTTTCTGCTGACAAGGACCTCGTTCTGTGATTATTTGGTTTTCTTTTATATTTCCTTGGTCAACACTAACACTATTAGACACATTTGTGAAAAAGTCTGGTACTTTCTATTGACTGCCTGTGGCCAAAAAGTCAAACATGTGCTAAAAGTTGTTCTCCTGTAAACAGTGCTTAAGGTTTAGTTTCCTACAATATAATTTCAAGTCAAGGATGACTTTGGTGTTGTTCGCCCTTTGTGAAGGGATAAAGGTCAGACTTCTGTTGAGCACCCAAATGGCAGCTTGGTTCAGTGGACACTTGTGAGGTTGAAAATGGTGGCAGTGGACGGTGGGAGATAGTTGGAGTAGCAACTGTGGGAGTCTGACCTTCCATTAGGGTGCTGCTCTAGTACCTTGTGTTCCGTCTGTGCAGGTTCATTCTTGTGGTGGAGCTCCTGTAGAGCCCGCTCCCCCCTCCACTCATTGCTCCTCTACCTATGCCTCTGCCCTAGCCACTGCCACATTTTCTGCCTCGCCCTCTCCCACTGTGGGCCATCGTCGGCAGTTCTGTTTGCTCTAAGTCTAAAGATGTGGCTAAATAAGGCTGCTTGTGGTTGGCGACCTAGGGTGGGGGCAGTGGTTGAGGCATTTCACTCTAGTTGCTGAACCATGGGTTGGGAAGGCTGAGTCTGGGTAGGTCATCTCACCCTGTTGGTGTCCCCATTGGTGGTGGCTGCGGGGGGAGAAGATGCTGGGCCTTGAGAGCCTTGTCCATTGTGTATTTCCTGGTTGGTCACTCTATGCTGGTGTGTGCCTGGCCTTGAAGGATCGTATCCAGGCTGTTGGTCAGACTCTGTGGACACTGCCCTGGGGCTGCTGAAACATCTGTTGCCTCTGTAGTTAGCTGTTGCTGTATTATAAGTGTCAATAGAGGAGGCTTTTATTGTTCTGATATTGCTGCCAGTCCCTTATCATTTTTTTCTTCTTTTTTAGGGTGATCTTAGCAACTAGTCTGGCGATCTTGGTGGTGATGTTGTGCCATTCCATATTCACTAGGTGGAACAGAGGGTGCTGTGTGACGGTGTCATTTAGACCTTTCATTTGCTCTCTTATCTCCTCAACCTCCTCTTATTGTCCCTTATCAGCACTTGCATGGCTTGTAATCCTGCGTCATTGTAGATTTTGCAGAGAGCCTTATGTGTCTCAGTCCCCACGATTCAGCCATTGGGGAAATTGTATGCACATAGGCCTTTAGGGGCAATTTCTGTGTTAATACATTTGGTTGGGTAGAAACTATCTTGTTCTACCTGTTTGTAATTCATGATCAGTTTTTCCAGTTTGTGAATTAAAAAGTGGCAGTCATTAAGAGCTAGTCTGTTACCCTTTGTGCATTGTGATCCACTGCCTCTGTTGGGTTTCCTAGTGGTTGGAACTCCGTGAAAGGGTTGGTATTGTGGCCTGACAATACTTGATCCAGCAGTGTATTACTGGCATGGTAAGGTTCCGTATCATGTGAGTGCTCATTGGCCTCCTTCCTGGGAGGGCCCAGAGGGTGAGGAGGCTGGTGTCTATTTTAGCTGCTGGTCGTGCTGCCTGTGGTTTTGTTGGGTGGCCCCACCATTCGGTTGAGGTTTATTGGAATGCTGTGTGTTGTACAGTCAAAAAGTTCTTAACTGCTGTGCCCTCCTCTGGTGGTCCATTGTCCAGCCATGATACAATTATGCGATTTGAGAATACAGCTTTCCTGTTTGCTACCAGATTTAATATTGAATAATAATGTTTTTTCCTTCAATGGTCAATATTTTCTTCAAGTGCAAGGAGTGGCCATGGGTACCCCGTGTGCCAACTTCTATGCGAACTTGGTTATGGCACAGTGGGAGAGACAGTTTATTAAGGGTAATAGTAGGTTCTCTGATCTTATACCCTATTATAAGCAGTTTGTGGATGATATTTTTTTTCTTATGGAAGGGCACCGAAGATGAGTTAGTATGCTTTATGGAATATGTTAATTCCACTACTAATTTCTTAGAATTTACTGTGAAATGGTCTACTGACTATATTGAATTTCTAGATGTGGCCTTAAAAAGGAGGGTGACATTTTTCAAATAGAGATTTATAGAAAGGAATGCAGGAGAAATAATCTCCTATACAGACAAAGTATGCACCCTCAACATATCTATAAGAATGTTGTACAGGGTCAAGGCCTCAGGGTGTCCAGACTAACTAGTTCACACTCAAGCTATATGGAGGCCTTATCGAAATTGAAGCAAGACTTTAAAAAGAGAGGCTATAAGCAGTATGAATATGAGAGATTGGGGACAATCTAATTTCATAGACCGAATAAGAAAAAGGAAACCCTATTTCAATAGACATAATAGATCTACTGATATGAGAAGAGTTGTTAATAATAATGATAGACAAGTATGTAGGATGGTTTTACCATATAGCAATAATAACAGGGCTATATGCAGTATTATAAGCAATAATTGGAGGATCTTGACATCCAATGAGAAGTTAAGGGATGTAGTAGGTATGCAACCTTGTTTTTCATATCGTAATAATAAATCTTTGCAGAGATTATTATGCTATAAGGAAGCTAAAATTAATAGCCAGGTTTCACAGAGACATGGTACCTTTCCATGCAGACGTTGTAATCATTGTCAATTTATGTGTAACAAAAATAGTTTTATGCATCCTACTACGAACTATATATATACATTTAAGCATTATGCAGATTGCATGAGTAGGGATTTGATATATTTGGCATATTGTATTAAATGTCCATGTTTTTATGTAGGGATGATGAACCGCACATTAAGAGACAGGGTTAGGGAACATATCTATGCAATTAATAAAGAAGATGAAGAGAAAGCCTTAGCTCAACATAGCCTGGAGAATGATACTATGCATACGTTTTTGTTCTTAGTGATTGAGTTAGTACCCCGTACCGCTAGACTAGGGAATTTTAAAAATTATACAATCCTCCCTGCGGTTGAGTGGGCGTTCAAAAGACATGCGTTGAATGGGCGGGCATTTGTTGAAGGTTGGGCGTCGGGCTGGCAACTCAGCACCATAAAAAACAACTGCCAATCATTAGCGGACCGGACTTCTGCTGTGGCGACCCCTAACCAGGAAAAGATAAAAGACAAACAACAACAACAACATACAGAACAGAGGGAAATAAGGTGGATACTAAGGTTGCAGGCAGATAAGGGGTTTGGATTAAATGACAAGGTTGTACTAAAGCCTTTTCTGTTAAACAGACCCCTGAAGCATTGAGTAATGCATGCACAGATTTCTATGTATTATGCATTTTTCATACATGTGCATTTTTCATATGTGTATATATATATATATATATATATATATATATATATATATATATATATATTTTTTTTTTTATCTGTGAATTTTTAAAGAGTTTTTGTGAATGATTGTATTTATTTGTGTGTACATGTGTATACACACACACACACACATATATATATATATATTTTTTTTTTCTGTTTATATTGTTATGAACTATGTGAGTTTATGTATATACACATATATATATTTTTATAATAATTATTTAAATGTCTTCACACTTTTTATATTGTATGCATTGATTCATATCACTTAATGTGTTTTATATGTATATTTATATTTGTATAGATAGATATGTTACCTAGGCTTTTGTATATATATATATATATATATATATATATATATATATATATATATATATATATATATATATGTTCACTTCAGTTCACTGAACTTTCAATTCACTGACTTTCATTTCACTGACACCATTTCACTGAAATTCATTTCACTGAAAGTTCATTTCACTGACAACTATTATTAGCAATAAAATGGAATATTCCCCCTTCCCCACTGTAGTGCAACCCTGGAGTTAGAATATATAGTTGGGGGGTGTGGGGGGCAGAGCCCCCCCACATCGGGGGGTGTGGGCGCAGCCCCACCATTCATATGATATTCTTACGTTTTGATATAATATTGCTTAGTAAAAGAAAAGTAAGTGGGGGGCTGCGCCCCCACACACCCCCAACTATATATTCTAACTCCAGGGTCGCACTACAGTGGGGAAGGGGGCATATTCCATTTACTTTGTAATAATAGTTGTCAGTGAAATGAACTTTCAGTGAAATGAACTTTCAGTGAAATTAATTTCAGTGAAATGGTGTCAGTGAAATGAAAGTCAGTGAATTGAAAGTTCAGTGAACTGAAGTGAACCCATATATATATATATATATATATATATATATATATATTTTTTTTTTATGTATATATTTTTTATGTATGTATTTATTTATTGATACTTTCAATATGCACATATATATTTGAACAACTATCTGCACCAGATATCTTATATATTATATTTTATATTTTAAGTTGTAGCATGACTTTTGATCAGTCATTGATACAAATGTTTTTACATTATGTTCCCTAGGAAACTCATCAGTGGTTGAATCGAGCTTAATTGCTTGATGAATTTATTGCTTAATTGCTTGATTGTGTATGTATCAGTATAAATGTAGGTGATTTTATGTTGTGTATTCATTGAAGTCTGAAGAAGCGTCCATTGGGGGCGTGAAAGTGCTTACTACTGAATTAAAATTTGTATTATGAAGACCTGTTCTAGCTGTGGTGCTCTCTCCTTTTTGTTGTTGTTATTGCAAGGAAGAAGAAAACATTAAGCCGCAATATTAATGACTATAACAGTGGCATAGTCTTTTCCTGGCAGTGTAAGGAAAGTAGAGAGCGTCCACGTCAGATCGGCAGAAGGAATAGAACACGTTCGGGTCCATCTTCTCATGATACATCAGTTTCCTTTGGTGAGCTAGTGTCCAACGGATGAAAAAGTGTGTCTTTCGAAGATGTCAGCAAAGTGCTTGGCGGCTCACCCCAGATGGAGGAGGTGGAGAGTTTGCAGGACCAAAATTGGGGGAAGGCATAGGAAGAAGGTTTCAGGGAAAGGGAAAGAGAAACTGAAGTGTCCTGTGGAACACACTGAGGTACATGCTGTTTCCAATTTAGTGAACCCTTTCCCTGGTAACCAGTGCTTGAACTCTATTGCAACATGCGGAAGGGATGAATAGTAATGTTCTCTTCTCTTCGATTGAAGCAAATTTTTGTTCTGTACCTAGCGCATTCACCTTATTTAATGAGAACATGGTGAATTTGGGGAATTATACAAACCAAACGGACATTGTTTGTGATACTAGAATGGTAAATGAGGAACTCAATATTGTTAATCTATTGGATATGGTAATAACGGAAACAACAGCAAGTGTGCTGCTTAAAGGCACAAAGTTCATCCCCACATTTTTTCCTTCACTTGCAGATATAGGTGAAATAAATAGATTTTACAGACATTTGAATTTAAGGGTATTTTTTGGTACCAAAGGGCTTTTGCCCACACGGGAAATAACTGGATGCTTTGAATGAAGTGAATGAAGATGAAATGGAGGACTCATTACTTGATGTTTCTAGTTAAGACAATCTGTTTATGGACTGGGACATAGCTGAGAATTTGAAAAATGACTCTGATGTATTTAGTAGTAAAATGCTTGTTTTTTCCACTGGGTATGGTATACTGAATGTACCCAAAGTTCCTTTCAATAGTTCTTTTGTACCCCCTAAAAATTCAAATGCTATTAATGTTTTTGAGAGTGCATTATGTAAGCAAATGGAAGATGTATATTATCAGTATGTAAGGAGTTCCAAAGCATGGAACTTAAACAAGGAGCAATGGCTGGCATTAAAACAGTTACGTGGCCTAACTAATAAGTATGTTTTTATACATCAGATAATGGTGGCCTAGCTAATAAGTATGTTTTTATACATCAGATAATGGTGGCCTAGCTAATAAGTATGTTTTTATACATCAGATAATGGTGGTCAAGCTAATAAGTATGTTTTTATACATCAGATAAAGGAGGCCTAGCTAATAAGTATGTTTTTATACATCAGATAATGGTGGCCTAGCTAATAAGTATGTTTTTATACATCAGATAATGGTGGCCTAGCTAATAAGTATGTTTTTATACATCAGATAATGGTGGCCTAGCTAATAAGTATGTTTTTATTGGGTCATTCTTACAAAGAATTACTACAATGATATGGCTCTGGAATTGTTATCAGATAGTAAGGTTTATGAAAAGTTGCACTCCAATCCATTGAAGGATTTTAATGAAGATTTACTGGAATTACTGGAAAGAGGGGAAAGGGTGGGATTTTTTTATCATAAGGATGTTAAAAAAATCACATCTAAAAAATCCAAGGGATGCCAGGTTCTTTGCAATTCCCAAGCTCCATAACTCTATGACTAAACCTCCTGGAAGACCAATAGTCTCGGGGGTGAGATCTTTTTTATAGAACCTAGTCATTTTCTTGGATTTTCAGTTAAGTCTTTCTCCCAAAAGTCCAGTCATACATCAAGAACATCTCTTTGGAGTGCATTAATAAAATACAGTGGAAACCTGACTTTTATCTGGCTTGTATAGATGTTAAATCTTTGTATACAAACATTAATATTGAAAAAAGGTTTGGAAGCAATTGTTAAAATGATGGGGGAAGGCCCTAAAACTGCTTATATCTGCCAGCTTTTGGAATATGTTTTGACACATAACTACTTTGTTTTTGATGGTGAATTTTATTTGCAGTTGGAGGGACTGGAATTTGCCCCCTCTTATGCCATTTTGTTTATGGCATTTTTTGAAAACCAGTTTATTTATATGACACAGTTTTGTCAGGAACAAGGTAGTCATGTTTAAACATTTCATAGATTATCTGATTTTGTGTGTAAAGGGGAATTATGTGAATTTGATGAATTTATGAGTATGTTAAGTCAAAACACCTTTGGTTTAGAATTCATATATAGAACCAATAGGAGAAACATGCAATTTTTGGATGTGGAATTCTATTTGAACAACAAGGGGCATTTACACTATAGGCCCTGTCATAAGGTAACTGCTGCAGATAATTTTTTGGAGGCCAGTAGTGCACACCCCGAACATCTGATAAAATCTCTACCATATGGGGAATTCAAAAGAATTATGACTAATACCTCAGATAATATAGTGTTAGAGAGAATTTATTATGGTGAAAAATAGATTGCTTAAAGGAGGTTATACTGAAAGGCACATACAGGAAGCTTTGAATAAACTCAAAGGGAAGGAGAATAACAGAGAAAAGTCAAGCGGTACTAGAATACATCAAAGAAATTCAATAGGAAGGAACAATGCAATGGAGAAGGTAGAGCCCTTTTTGTGACTAAGTTCTCCCCCTTCTCTGAAGTATTTAGAGGTTTAGTAAAAAGTTTGTGGCCAATAATACATAGGGATGAATTAATGGGGATGTTATTCCCAGAAAAAGTTACATTTTCATATGGCCATTTCAACAACCTAAATGAGTTGTTGAAACTAAAGGTAGAAGGCACATTTGGGGAGCAGAAGGAGTGCATTCCCTTGTGGAGCATGCAAAATATGCAGTAAAATAAAAAATGTGGATGGTTGGATAATAAATGGGAAGAGATTTTGGATAAAGAATGAGTT
Organism: Protopterus annectens; assembly: GCF_019279795.1. Classification (NCBI taxonomy): domain Eukaryota; kingdom Metazoa; phylum Chordata; order Ceratodontiformes; family Protopteridae; genus Protopterus; species Protopterus annectens. Next base: position 1,267,957,023 of record NC_056735.1, read on the forward strand.
TAAATGTGATTCCTGTGGGGTGATCTACATTATTGGATATGGATGCACACCGAGGAAGTGGTATGTGGGACAAACAAAAAGGAAGGTGAAGTTAAGAATTTTAGAACATTTGGGAGATGTGAGGAATAGAAGAATGGAGAGCGTGGTGGCTCAGCATTTTTGCACTGTCCATGAGGGTAGCACCGACAGCTTTTTTTTTAGTATTTTAGCACAACCCTATGGGTGTTATAATTTGGGGGGAGATGAATTCAAATGGAGACTCATTAAGTGGGAAACTAAAATTATAGTGAATTTAAGCACCTTGTTTCCCAGAGGTTTAAATTTGGAAATTAACTGGAATATTTAGGTGTCATAATTATTAGTTCAGCAAAATAGAATAAGATGCAGGAATGTTTTAATAAAGGTAATACACATGTAGTCATTGGTGAATGAACTAGGTAAATATTGAACATTGTGCAGCAAGATGATGAATTTGTTTAATGTTAAATGAATTGAATGTATTTAATATATTTATTAGGAATATGTAATAAGTTGATGAGTGCATGTAAAAAATATATAAAAATGCATTTAATAAAATAATTTAATGGCTATGTAACATTGCAAATATTTATTATATGAAGGGAATATGGTGTTAATTATTGTGAAAACATTTGATAGCAAGCAGGATAGGTGAATATGGCATGTTATAGAGTTTAAAGTTTTTTAAAAAAATGTGGATATTGTATATTTTTGGTCCATATGGGGGCACACATTTAAGCCTGGATGGTGATTTATATGTATTTAATTGGATTGGGGAATCAATTAAATCTAACTGAATGTAATTAAATGTATTAACACATTTATTGTGGGAATATAAAATGGCTGCTTGAAATGTACTGAGTTATTCCTTTGAAGGCTTGTGTAGCTGAGGTACTGGGATGAAGTAAAATAATAAACTGGCAGCCACAGCAGTGCTTCCTGAGTGTTTTTTTTGTTTGGGGAGAATTCTTTGTTCCCTTTGGGGAACTGTCGGTGTGCGTTTCTTAAATATTGCATCCACTTAGAATGACAACAGAAACTAAGGCAATGATTAAAGTCAGTCATCTTCAGTTTGTATTGTGGCATCTTTGGAAAAGGGAAAATGCTGCTCATTGCTAGGCTCATATCAGCTTGGGATACATATTCCAAGAGCTCCATGATGTCTTTCTTCATATAGTTTACAGAGACATACCTTTACACCCACATGGACTACAGCTGAGTCATATTGGTACTTGTCAAATGACATGAGTGTATGTCTAATGTGGTGGATCCTGGCCCTTGATGAGCAACTGATCATGACTTTCTCCTTACTCAGCCTGGTGTGAAGGACATCAGTGTGTCTTACAATGAAGTCTCCAATGACCAGAATGTCATATTGTGTCTTGGCTTTTCTTATGGGCTTAGAAGTAGAGGTTCTATGAGACATGGCTGTATTTGTTGATGTGGGTGTTTTGAAAGAGTGCATTTGGGGCTGCTGAGAGCATTTGTTATATGTACTTCATCTAAGATTTCTTTGGGGTTTAGGAGAGCTACGTTTAAGTGCCTCAACATACGCGTGTCTAGGTGTCTGCTTTGTTCTGTGTATGAAGGGTGCAGTATGTGCTACTGGCAACCTGACTGATATTAGGAGTGCATTTATGTGACATATACATTCACATTAGCACAATGTTTCATGAAGTAGGCATTTTCATGGTTATGAACCACTCAACTGGAGTAGTACTCTACCAGCCTGCACTACTATGTGGTATAGGTTTCTAGAAGACCACTAGTGTTTGTTAGTTCAACAAACTGACACATTCATTGGGAGCCAGTTAAAAAAAACAGCGATTCTTTAACAAAATTACTGAAAAAAGTTACTTCCTGTTCCACCACTGTAAGTATTTATTAACTCTGAGATCACAAGTAAAAGTAAATAACCCACACAGCAACTTAATGCTATCACATAAAGTAAATAACCCACACAGCAACTTAATGCTATCACATAAAGGCAAATTCATGGAAAAACTTTGATCAGTCACCACCACCAAAACACAAACCCAAGATCCCCACATTATTGAACCTCCATACACAGACTCACACAGTTGTACATATTGCACAGACACTCAAGTGCACAGACAGATAGCGGGGCTTGCAATGCCTGCACACACCATCTACAGTCTTCCTATTTTTATCAAAGCTACTCTCTTGTCAGGCACTGGTCTCACACACACACACACACACACACACACACACACACACACTATATATATATATATATATATATATATATATATATATATATATATATATATATATATATATATACACACTCCAGTATCACAGTCCATGCAAGGGGAACCTGCTCTGCTTCACCATGTGCAGATCTTTTCCTACTGAAATGTTATGTATATTTTTACATTATCTGCAGAGCTCTAGATCCATGACTTCTGTATACTACATAACTTGCCTAAATGATCAACAAGCTGTGCTGCTTATGTGTCTCACTGGCATAGGACGCAACCCCCACTACTGCATTCACACTTGGTGCAACTTTTGCTACTCAGCAATGCAGACCTACATTTCTGGGCAAAAACGTATCTATAAATCAGGACAGGTCTGCTGAGTACACATTGCTGAACACAATGCACAGCTTTGCATACCAGTCAACCTGTCACTGAATCTCATCTCTTAGAAAAGACAGAACGTACCCGATACTAGATAACTGCTTTCACCTACTATCCTTGACAAGCAGAATATAGATTCATAGGTTCATAGGTAGGTACTATTTATTTATTTTATTTATTTTACATTTGTTAACCGGGCTAGTCCAACTGGATACATGTCCATTTTCAGTGGAGGCCCGAGGAGAAAAGCTCCGCTATCTACTACATGGTAACAAAACAGTAAATACAAAAAATACACAATGGATATAAATCACAAATAAGCAAGGCAACAAAACAACAATTTCAGGAAGTTACAAAAAAAGGGGGATAGAGAGACAAGGAAGTTATTTAAGTACAGATATGGGAAAAAAGGTGAGAGAAGAATTAAGTTGTTTAAAAAAGTTAACAAAAGTGTTACTAGAGAAGTTTGGTATATGGTTGAGATAGTTATTGAAGAAATAGATTTGGGAGAAAGTATAAGGGATATAGGAGGAGAATAGGAGGTTGAAGAGGAGCTAGATCAACTAGGATTGATGCAAGAGCAAAGCCAGTGTTTAGTAAGAAAGAGTCTCAGTTTGGTCTTAAATAGTGTAATGGAAGTCTGGGCTATAAGGTCTGGAGGAAGTTGATTCCAGATTTTACCAACTGAGTTGGAAAATATGGAATCACCTGCTGTATTCTTTGAAAGAGAAGTTTGAATCAGTATTTTATTAGAAGAGCGTAGGGCTTTTAAGTTGTTGTAGGGTTTTATAAGGGTGGAGAGCATGGGTATATTTTCAGGGTGGTAAAGGGCTTTGTGGGCAATTGTAAGCTGATAGTACTGAATTTGGTGGGGTAATTCCAGCCATCCTAGGTTAGAGAGGTTCAGACAGTGATGTGTTTTATATGGAGAGGCAGTGGCAAATCTGGCAATGTTGTTGTAGGCTGTTGTAAGCTTATTAATGTTATGCTTAGATAAATTAGTATAAATGGGGGAAGCATATAGTAAAGTAGAGATAAGATGTGTCCTTGCTATGGTAGTTCTTGCTTCGGGTGTTAGGAAAGTTCTGATTCTATAGAGAGAACCTAACTTTCTATTAGTTGCTTTTATGATGGAGTTGATGGGAAAATCAAATTTTAGTAGGTTGTCAATAGTAATACCCAATAGTTTGGTTGTTTGGTCAGGAGAGATAAGGGTGCCATTGTTAGAAGTAATTGTGAAATTAATAGAGGGAGACAGGTGTTTGGGTAAGAAGAGGAGAAGTTTAGTTTTTTTAGGGTTTAAGAGAAGACAGTGGGTGGAGAACCATTGCTCAATAGTAGTGAATGTCTTTTGGGTAAGGAAGTGAAGGTCAGCTTGGTTTGTGGCAGAGCAAATGATGGTGGTGTCATCAGCATACTGAATACAAGTAGTTAGGGGGGGGTGTCAAGATGCAAGTCATTAATAAAGATGGAAAATAAAAGAGGACCTAAGATGGAGCCCTGAGGGACACCTAAAGTGGTGGGGAGAAGTTCAGAAAGATTGTTCCATAAAACAGCTTGTTTCCGGTTTTGAAGATAGGAAGTGAACCAGCTTAAGGCAAGATTATCGAGAGAGAGCGATTTTAAGCGATGTAGGAGGAGTTGGTGATTCACCATATCAAAGGCTTTAGGCAGGTCTACAAAGAATGCTGATGTAAGAAGATTGCTATTCCGGTTAATATTAATGGAGTCAATAAAGGATAATAAGGCTGTGGTGGTGCTATGGTAAGGACGAAAGCCATGTTGGCAGTTAGCGAGGAGATTATTAGATAGGAGGTGATTTAGTAACTGTTTGTGGATGCATTTCTCCATTATTTTTGCAATAGGAGATAGCAGTGCTATAGGGCGGTAGTTAGAGTACTCGAATGAATCGCCCCCTTTGAAGAGGGGGATGATGTGTGAGATTTCCAGAGTGAAGGTATAGTACTTTCTTTTATGGTTCTGTTTATTAGTATAGAGATAGGGTGGCACCTAGCTGGAGATATTCTGCTGGCAGTTTGTCGGCTGAGGGGGTAGAAGCTTTAAGTTTCTGAAGTAAATTAAGAATATAGGAGGTAGGTATGGGTTTAAGTTGCATAAGTGGAGGAGTGAAGCTTGGGCTACCTAATAAAGAGGGGTCAGGGCTTTGTTGATTGGCCAGTTTAAGTATTGTAGATGTAAAGAAGTTATTAAAAGCATTAGCTGTTTGTAAGGGAGAGTCAGGGCAGGAGCCAAGTGGATTGGGAGTTTCAACTTTTCCGGGGGAAAGAAGTGTGTTAATAGATTTCCAAAATTTATGTGGATGGTGGTGGGAGGATTGCTGTAGCTGGGTGTAGAAGTTCTTTTTATCTTTTATGATAGCTAACTTTGTCATGTTCCTTTTTTTTGTAGCTAAGGTGATCAACGGGGTCTTTGGAGGTTCGCCACTGAGTCCAGGCCTTATTCCTATTAAGGATTAGTTGTTTTGTGTTGGTTGTAAGCCATTGGGCTGTATTATATTTCATGCGAATAGATCTCATGGGGGCATGTTGATCTAAAATAGTAAGAAAGGTTTTATTAAAGTGGTTAACAGCGTCTTCTATTGGTAGAGTTTTTAGAGGGGACCAGTTAACCAGGCTAAGTTCATTTTGAAACTGATGAGGGTCAAAATGTTTTTTGCTGCGAGATAAGCGAATTAGGGGAGGTGTTTTTAGGTGAGTTTTGTGCCTAATGATGTATGTGAGAGAGTGGTCACTAAGGTCATCTGGGAGGGTACCTGTTGAATACTTTTGTTGGGGACTGTTTGTCAGGATCCAGTCAAGTATGGTATCTTTGTTGTTGTTCTTTGTTCTAGTTGTGGAGTTAATGGTTTGGTGGAATCCATGCAGGTTGATAAGGGTGGATGGATTAGTTTGGTTACATACATTCCAATCAATATTTAAGTCACCTAGCAATATAGTTTCTTGAAGGTTAGTTGAAAACCAGTTACGTAGGTCTTCTAATATAGGGGGATTGTTGCCTGGGGGAAGATAGGTGCAGATAATGTTAATAGTTTTGTGTGGGTTAAGGGAGAGTTTGGAAATAATAAGTTCAGCGTTAGTGTCATATGGAGGGGTTTGGGCGGATTTGTTTACATCTAGTCCAGATTTAAAGAGAATAGCGACTCCGCCACCTTTTTTATTAAGACGGTCTTGTCTTAGGATGTTGTAGCCAGGGGGGATGATTTCATTATCTTTTATTGAGGGTTTGAGCCAGGTTTCGGTAAGACAGAAAATTGTTGGACTTCTAGAAGGGCATGAAGAGCTGGAAGTTTGTTGCAAATGCTGCGGATGTTAAGATGAGCTATCGTGAGAGATTTAGGAGGTGAAGAATGTGGTGTAGGTTTAGTTTTCATTTGTTGGGAGTTAGGGGATATTGTGAAGGTTTTTGGGCCTGGGTTGGGGTGGATGTCCCCATCAATTAATGATAGACTTTGAATAAGGTGAGTTAGTTGTGTGGGCTTGAAGCAGTACAAGTGTTTTGTGTGTCTAAGAATAAGTTATTATCTGTTGTGAGTGTAGATGGGGGGTAGCTAGGGTGTGTCTGTGTGGAAAGTTAACAGTAGGATTTAAAGGTTGCTCATAGCAGGTTATTAGGTAGGTAGAGGAGAGAATAGTTAGAAGATTTAGTAGTAGGAGAGGAAGGTGAGTGTAGGACATGTTGAGAAGGGTAAGAGACTGTATAAAATAGGTAAGTGTACAAGTAGAGAGGGTGGGAATGGGAGGGGATGACTGTGGAGTGGGCGGAGAGGAGTAAGTTCTGATTGGCTACAAGAATATGGTGGGTGTGGTTATGTGGGAATAAATGTAGAGGTGCTAGGGGCGGGTGGGATTTGGGGGCAGGGAGGGGAGTGGAGTGAGCCCGCAGGGCGAACGGAGCGGGTAGAAACCACAGAGGAGAGAGAGGAGTGGAAACAATCAGAGAGATAGGTGAAGAAGTAAGGAGAAGTAGATATATAGAGGAGGGGGACAGTATAAAAGTTAAAAAAAGCAGACAGTTTTGCTAAGTTGAGCAGAGGACTATAGAAAGGAGAAAAAAATAGGTATTAAGGTAAAGATACAGGTAGGGTAGAGCAGAGCCCTAGTATTAAGTTGGATAAGCAGGAGGAACCAGAGAAAAAGTAGGCAGTCAGGTTACAATACAGATAGAAATAGAGTGGGTGCTAGGCTGGTGGAGGGGATATAAGAGATCTCTGGAGGGGGGGGGGATAGGCTGCTGTCGTATCAAACCCAGGAGACTCTGCTAACCTATAAGGGTAGATAAGTATTAAAACAAGTACTAGGTTTAGTTAAGTCTTGAAAACATACTTTAAGAAAACAGTGTTCCTGGGTAGGCTTGCTGAGTTCAAGGGTGTAGTTCACTGTAATCAGGTGGGAGAGCTACTTTGCAGAAGCAGCGAGTACCAAGGAAAAACAGGGCAGGGCAGTCAGAGTAGAAGTAGGAACACAGAGCTATAATGTTAAGAGAGAAAAAGACAGGTAGTGAGGAGTGCAATATTAACAAATAAATACAGTGCAAAATATAGTCAGGACAAAAGCAGGCAAACCATTAACTAGACATTAGGTACACCAAAATACCAATGAAAACATCTAAATAATGAACAGCACAGTTCGAATGTTCATTGTAGGTAACCTGTAATAGAACAATAGCGTACATGTGCGGCCGTTGTGCAGAGATTCAATAACAGGCAGAGTTTGGAGGGTAGCAAAAGTAATTGGAACGCTGGCAAGGGTTGCAATGCAGCACATAAATTAGTTGGAATACCAGCAAACGTACTCCAAAAAACAAGGGGAAAGAGTGGACAGTACTACGTGTCTTCTTGTAAATGACTAATACAAACATAGTTATGTAAAAAAAAACAAGGAGTAAAACTAATGATTGTAAGGGAAGAGTCTGCCTCGCATCTTCCTCTAGTCAAGTACTAGGCCCTGTTAGCGGAGTACACCACGTGCAAGATGTAGGTAAAACATCTAAGGAAAGGAGAAAAACAAGCTCCTTATAAATATCGAAAGTAGGAGACAATAGACCAGAGTGGGGCAATTTATCAAGGCTATATTGAAGCAGGTGATATTAGAAAAGGTAGCGCCATGTATAGGAGGCCCACATGCAATTCGGTGATCAGGAATGGAGAGGGGGAGGAAAGTACATTACAAAGCACGCTGTATGCTTAAGACAACTACTAGCTTTACTTAAAATGCAGTAAAATAACTTCAAGAAATAGCTAAGTGTAGGTGAAGTACACCGCTCTAGCGTGGTATAGATGGAACACCAGGGACACGCTATGTACGCTATTATTGATCGCAAGTTAGCAACCAAACTACAAGCACGCTGTATGCTAAGAAGACTACTAGCTTTACTTATAATGCAGTAAAATTAACTTAAGGAAATAATTAAGTGTAGGTTAAGTACACCGCTCTAGCGTAGTGTAGAAGGAACACCAGGGACACGCTATGTATGCTATTATTGATCACAAGTAGCAACCAAACTCAGACAGCAGTTTTAAAAGACTATGCGTTAACTGTGAAGATAGACTGGTACAGGCAACACTATAACGTACAAACTAGAATACATTGAGTGTAACGCTGTCGATCAAGCAACCTTACAGGATTGAAAACTCAACAATGTTATAGGTAGCCCAAGCTGCGACTTATTATCTTGTATCTTTTATCTCCAAGAAAAACGCATTTAAAGCAGGGTGGAGTTAACTATAATGGTAGCAGTTTAAGCAAACATATACAAAGATCAGAGAGCAGCCGTTAATACATTATTACATTAGTACAAGGTACATCAAATGTATGCATACTAGTAAATACTGTTTAATTTATAATACGGACTACTTACTGCAGGTAGAGGTGCCCGAGCAGGGTGGACAGCAACCAAGACTAGTCGAGCGAGCAAAAGATGGCGTCAGCTCGAAAGAGGGTATATTTATCAGGTTTGGGAGGTAATAGGTGAAAGTGGGAGGGGAGATAGAAGTAAAGGGCTAAAAGTAAAGCGCGTGAGATCAGCAGGGTAAGTACACAGTAGGGGGAGGAGCTATGGTTAATAGAAGAGCACAGTGTGTCTAGCCACTGGTGGTAGAAACCACAGAGGAGAGAGAGGAGTGGAAACAATAAGAGAGATAGGTGAAGAAGTAAGGAGAAGTAGATATATAGAGGAGGGGGACAGTATAAAAGTTAAAAAAAGCAGACAGTTTTGCTAAGTTGAGCAGAGGACTGTAGAAAGGAGAAAAAAATAGGTATTAAGGTAAAGATACAGGTAGGGTAGAGCAGAGCCCTAGTATTAAGTTGGATAAGCAGGAGGAACCAGAGAAAAAGTAGGCAGTCAGGTTACAATACAGATAGAAATAGAGTGGGTGCTAGGCTGGTGGAGGGGATATAAGAGATCTCTGGAGGGGGGGGCTAGGGGGGGATACTAGGTTATCGGCCCAAGGGCCTAAGTAAGCCTAGTCAGCAAGGTTCCCTGGCTTATGCCACCCAAGAAAGTTACTTTCCTGTGCCCCTGTTGAGCAGAGCCCAGGGATGTAGTTCCTATTTCCCATCCACTTATCAAGATTTTTCTTGAAGAATGCTAATGAGGAACTTTGCTTGACATAAATGGGTAGCTTGTTCCAGAGTATGTGGATTTTGAAATGCAAATCCTACTCCTTAATACCATTAAACTGTAAACCAAGTTCCTAATAAGTGATTCATTAAAAGATCAACAAACATAGCTTATAAAAGCATAACAAGCAGCGAATTAATTGCAGATTAATTGGAAATCAAACAACATCTCAGCTGTACTTATAGCTGCAAAACAAAGAACAGGATTTCTGCTGATAGTTCATTTCACTTCTGAATCCTTACTGCTGAAAAATTACTGTTTGTTGAAGCCCCAGGTTTCAATAAATATAAAAATAAAACTAACATTTTGCTTTAAAATATGGACAGTATACTGTTCAAGTCATTCAGTTATAAATTCACTTGGTGCTTGATAGTGTTTCTAAATTAGTTTTCTAGCCACTGACAATTCTGTAGGAGTCTGTCTCACATGCTCCACTGTCCTCAGTCCACACATCATTACATCTTAACTTTCTTAAGTCTCTAAATTATGTTCACTTTGCCAGGGTATTACGTGCTGGTTATTTTGACTTTGCATAAACATGAACTTTTTGTTTTTTATACTCCATCATGAACAGTATTAATGCAGTGATTTAAATGTATTTGGTGCCATCTGCTGACAATTTTCTGAACATTTGTTTTACCACATCTTGTACCTCAGTTTATCTGCTGAAATTTGTGTTCTGTACATCATTTCAGTGCTAATGACGCTTGTAATACTAGAGTATAACACTGAATTACTGACTGCCCATTTGATATGAAAGACTGGAGCATTTTGCCTTTAATTATAGCACTGCATCTCTATGCTGTATGAATGTGTGTTTTTTCTGTTGATTACTTATATCTGAACTCTGAGGAAATCTGTAATCTACAAATTATCAGTTTATTGTTCACATTACAGCAAACAGATGTATTTATTTATCAGCACTTGCTTACTGGAAAAGTCCAGCTGAGCAGTACTGTGCTTCAGCACAGGCACATAAAGAAAAGCTCCATTATACAGACATTATGCACATCATTTGCATTGTTTCATCATTTTCTGTCAGTCTAATTCATGAGAAACAGTTCTGTTATCCAGACATCCATGACCCATGACATCAGTTACATCATTTACAAACGTTTCAATTAAAAATAGGTGAAATGGGTGCAGTATTAATATTTTTAATACTGGGAAGCATATGCAGTGGACTGTCATTGTTATGTATAGATTGTCAGGTTTTACATAAAAATATTTATTAATATAAAGACTTGTTAAAAATCCAGGTCAAAGGAAGATAAGATAAAGAGCTGCAGCAGCCCAAAGAAAGGAAGGAGGGAGGAGGAATAAGGAAGATAAAGGACTTGAGATGTTAGAGGCTGCTATGTAAGGCCCCCAAACATGGACAATAAATAAAAACAGACTCACATATACTGAAATGGTTGTTTCTCAGAATATTCCCTTTTCTCCAAGGTATGGCAATTTCTGTGTGTGTGGATTCGTATCACTTCACTGAAAGACCATTTCACCTAAAACTCATTTCACTGACAAGTAGTACAAAGTCAAAGGTATATGTCCTTTTCCCCACTGTAGTGCGATCCTGGTGTTACTATATATAGTTGGGGGGGCCACATGGGGGGGTGCAGCAGGCATAGCCCCCCTACCTAGTTGGACTTTACCAAATATTGTAAAACAAAATCAGACAACAGGAAACCGAATTAAGTGGGGGGCTACACCCCCAACCCCCCGATGTGGGTGACTATGCTCCCCACAAACCCAGTAAATATATATATTAACACCAGGTTCGCACTACAGTGGGGAAAATGACATACCTTTGACTTGCCTTAGAGTACTACTTGTCAGTGAAATGAGTTGTAGGTGAAATGAGCTTTCAGTGAAATGAACTTTAGGTGATTTGGTCTTAGTGAAATGGGTGTCAGTGAAATGGTCTTTCAGTGAAGTGATACAAATCTATATATATATATATATATATATATATATATATGTGTGTGTGTGTGTGTAGATAGATACATATATATAGATAGATACACACACACACACACATATATATATATATATTTTTTTAATATATGGTTTGGAACAAGTTAAGTGGTCTGAGGTTTAGGGGAAGTGAGTAGATTAGGGAGAGGCTTAGCTGATATATTTGCGATTGGGTTCTGAGCTAAGTTCCAAATTTGGCCTTCATCCAGGTGATTGGTTAATCACACAGGCCTTGGATTAGGGGTCAGGGGCAGTCTTTCTCACACCGCACTTTCCATCTTCAGTAAAGGAAAAAAATTTGGAAAGGGGGATATGTGGATGTGTTTTAGTTAATTGATGCAGAAGTGGTGCAGTGACTGGTAGAGGCAGAGTTGGCCAATAGTAAGTATTTGTTGGCGGCCTTGGCGGCATTGGGTAGGAAAAGAGTAGGTAGAATTTGCCCTAGAAATGAGTAGTTAGCTTGGTTTACTACATGGTGGTGCAAAAGGATGAGTCTTTGGTTTTGCCTCTTTTGGGTTATTTTCTCATGATTCAGGAGGCATAATGGTTACAGCCAGGGAATGCGTGGTTATTGTATGACCAGAGGTTCTGGAAGTGTAAAGCAGTGGATCTTTCCCTTCGCTGGGAGGTCCGTCATCCTGACATTTGGTTGGCTACCATGATGGATAGTTATAGGGGGATTAATAGAGGGGGGAAAGGGGGAGAAGGAGTTGGTGTGTGTTGGACCTTTAATAATGGGAGTTGCTCGTGTTTGTTCAAGGTGTGGGGGGAATAATCCGGTTGTTCAATGCGGATGCCATGACATCAATGCTATTAAACATGAACTTCACATCACAGCAGTGCAGCTTTTCCTCCATTCAGGGGTTTCAGGTGGTTAGGGGTAGAGGTTATTTTTGTGGATTACAGGGAGGTGGATTTTTTAGGGGAAATAGGGGAAGGGTTACCTTTCCCCATTAACATGAAGGTTTTATGACACATGACCTAAGGCTTTCCTGACCTTGCGCTTAAAGATGAGATATTGGGTTTCAGCAAGGGTTTCCTAGCACATCTAGAGTGATTGGAGATAGAGTGGTTTGTAAAGATTTGCACTCAGTGCGAGGCAAGCAGGATATATTGGGGTGATTGTTGGAGAAGGAGTGTCAGGCTGGTCATCTACTGGGTCTGTTTGATAGCCCGCCTTTTGTTAATTTTAAGGTTTCACCATTAGGGTTAGTGCCAAAGAAATGGGCTGATGAGTTCAGTTTGATTTACCATTTGTCATATCCCAAGGGAGGCTCTGTTAATGATTTCATTGCAGGTGAAGATGCCAGGGTTATTTATGCATCCTTAGATGATGCTGTCAGGGTGATTAAGGACTTTCAGGAGCCATGCTTAGTAAAGGTGGACTTTGAGTCTGCCTTTCATTCACTGCCAATCAGGCAGGAGGACTGGCCGTTGCTGAGTATGGTTGTGGGTGACAAATATTATTTTGACAAAGCTATGCCAGTGGGTTGTTCAGTTGCATGTGCAACATTTGAGAAATTAAGTACGGTACTGCAGTGGGTGTGGCTGCAGAGGGTGGGTATGCAGAAGGCGGTACATTACTTGGACGATTTCTTGCTAGTTGGGGAAGGATGATGGGTTGTGGGAATTCATGAGCATGTGTGAGGACCTAGGGGTACCTTTGGCTCAACATAAACTGGAAGGTCAAGCAAGAACATTAGAATTTTTGGGATTAATGGTGGATGCAGAATGGGGTTTGTTTTGCTTGCCTATGGATAAGATAAACAGACTGAAAGCTATGATAAGGTCGGTTGTGATTAAGGAGAAGTTACAGATCAGGACAGTTATGGAGCTGTTAGGGCTTTTGAATTTTGCATGTCAGGCAGTAAACCCAGGGCATACGTCTTGTAGGTCAGTGGCCTTTTTGTTAAAAGGGGAAGAGTAAACACCACTGGGTTAGGGTGAACAAGTTGGTTCAGGGGGATTTGCTGCTGTGGTTGTGTTTTTTGGATCGGCTCAATGTGATTTCTTTTTGGCAGACAGACTGGGTGTCGCAAGAAGAACTTCAGTTATTCAATGATGCAGCAGGGGGCATTGCCATGGGGGTTTATTTTGGGAGACAGTGGTTTGTAGCTAAATGGCCTCTGCATTGGAAGGAGGAATTGAAAAGAGATGTTGCGTTTTTAGAGTTGATGCCAGTTTGTGCAGCTTCAGTAGTTTGGAAGGACCACCTACAGGGGAAGCAGGTTATTATCCATTTGGACAACATGGCAGTGGTGCAGGTTTTGCAGAAGAAGATGGCTAGGTCAGAATTGCTATTGTTTGTACATAAGTTGGTTTTACAGAGTTTGTTAATAAATGTTTCATTTATAGGGATACATGTGCTTGGTGTAAAGAATGACATTGCTGATAGCTTGTCCCAATTTCAGTTTTCCAGGTTTCAGCTTTTGGCTCCAGGGGCAGATGAAGTGCTGGTACTCTTGCCAGAGGAGGTGCAGAACGTAACCAGGAGGTTGGTGCATCATTCTTGGGCTTTGTCTACAAGGAAGGCATATGGTAGGTCCCTTTGTGAATTTGATCATTTTGTTTTACAATTGCCAGAAGATGAAGGGGGTGGTCTGAGGAGTTACTGCTTCATTATTTAGTTTTGGCTTGGGGTTTAGGTAAAGCCTTACAAACAGTTAGGTTGGAATTGGCTGTGATTAGCATATTCATGCGAGAATCTGGGTTACATGACTTTATGAAGTAATGAACAGTATGGCATATGTTGAAAGGATGGGGGAAATTGGCTGGGGAATGTAGTGATATGAGATGGCTATTGATGAGGGCTTTGTTGAAAGTTTTGTTGAAAGGTTTAGAATTATTGAAATGTAACTCCTTGGCTTACATTATGTGGGTTACGTTGTGTTTATGGTTATATTTTGGTGCGTTTCAAGTGCCTTAGTTGTTAGGATCATTACAATGGAGGGATGTAATGATATTTTCTGGGTCAGTTATTATTGGGTTGCAAAAGACTAAGACAAATCAGTAAGGTAAAGGTTCAGTGGTCACTCTCAATGCAGATAGGAATACCAGTAAGGTTGGCCACAGAATTAAGACAGATTCAGGTGGGGGGTCAGTATGACTTGGTTTTCTGTTCAGCTTATGGGAAGGGATTGACAAGTGGTCATTTCATACATCTTATTAGGATGTTTTTTTGTTGTATGGGTTTTCCAGGAGAGAGGTTTGCAGCTCATTCCTTTTGCATTGGTAAGGCTTCAGATTTGGTTAGGGATGGTAGTCCTGTTGAGGTTATTAAAAGGGTGGAGAGGTGGTCTTCCAATGCATTTCTGTCATTTAAGTTTTGATTTGTATATGTTGGTAATTTTCTTTTTTTTTTATTTTAGGAAAGCAGATTTGTAATCACAGGTCACTCTTATATCCACTAGTCAGCGGAATGAGCAGCCATTAGGGTGGATGGTAAAAACTTGGCGTTGTCTCACTTAGGTTGGACAGTGACTTGGCATGGAGTTAGGGGTCTTAGATGGGATATATTGATGCATGAGTTTGAGCAGGTAAGGTTGAGAGTTGGGTATTCCTGAATATTAGTGGTTCAATTGTGAGGTAATTAACTGGCAATCCTTTCAAAGAAGCGATTGGTAGATACCATTTTACAGGATTTGTTGAAGCTGCAGACATTGTACCCTGGTATGTGCATAGTGTGGTCAGAGTTAGTTCCACATTTGATTTGAAGGAATGCATTTAGTAATCAGGCTATTGACTGGATTAGGAGGTTTGTTAATCAGAGGTTGGCTAGGCAACTAGGGAATTTAGGTATGTATATCACTGAACATAGGGACTTTCCGGAAGGTGATGTAGTTTGGTTTCCACCAGATGGGGTGCATTTGACTGATGTGGGTTTGGATTTGTTTAATGTTCACTTGAAGTTGTTTCTAGAGGGTGTTGTGAAGGCTATAGGATAAGAGGGGGAACAGCCTGGGTGCAGGCTGGTGGGCAGAGAAGAGGGACAGGATTGTCCTCTTATGTTCCCCCTCTAGGTGAACGTGGTCATGGCTTTGAGTTGGGGATCAAGTGAGTTGATGGAAGCTGCTTGACAATAAGTGAACTTAATTGGATGATGGTTGATTTGAAAGGGTGAGCAGGTACCCTGCCCATTTAAAGTTAGTTGGGTGAGTAGGTATGCTACCCTGATGGATGATTGAACAGGGTGAGTGGGTACGCTGCCCTGACGTATGACTCGGGAAGAGTGAATAGGTACGCTGCCCTGAGATCATTCAAGAGTTGTGAAGTTTACTGTTATTTGTTTCTATGTGAATAATGTTAATGGTTATTTAATACTAATAAAGGTCTTCAAATGTCTTTTGGTGTTGGTGTGAGTTATTTAAAGGAGGCCAGCACAAATATGTATGTATATATGTGTGTATATATATATGTGTATATATATATAAAATGTGTGTGTGTGTGTGTGTGTGTGTGTGTGTGTGTGTGTGTGTGTGTGTGTGTGTGTATATAGGTTCATAGGTAGGTACTAGGCTATTGGCCCTAGGGCCTATACAAGCCTAGCCAAAAATGTACCCTGGCTTTCGCCACCCAAGAAAATTATTTTCCTGTGCCCCTGTCAAGCAGAACCACAGAAGTGATCCCCAGGGTGAATTTCCTATTACCCATCCAATCATCAAGATTTTTCTTGAGTGCTAATGAGGGGCTCTGTTTGACATGGATTGGTAGTCTGTTCCAGAGTATGGGAAGTCTCTGGGACAGGAATCTATCCCTCCAGCATGTTCTGTTTATTGTGGTGACAAGGTTTAGGTCCCTAGAGCATGTAGCTCGGAGGGATTGGGATTTCTTTAAGTGGAGCATGTCCAACAGCTCTGGGTTTGACATAGTTTTGTATGTTAGGCAGAGATCGCCTCTGAGTAGGCGATATGCAACGGAGTAAAGCTGGAGTTTTTTGAGACTGTCTGCATAAGGCATCAGTTTGAGGCCAGTAATCCTCTTTGTGAGGTATTTTTGCGGCCTTTCCTGTTGTTGTAGATGTCTTGTGAGGTACATACCAAAAGAGGCGTTGTACTCTATAATGGGTCTAATGAGTGATGAGTAGAGTGGAACAATGACCTCTTTTTTTTCTGGATGAGAAACCTTTTGTGATGAGGTGTGTCACGTAGAAGGATTTCCTGACCACTTTGGCAATGTGATTATCAAAGGAGAGACTACTGTCCACCTGTGTCCCAAGGTCTCATCACACTTTTGGTGTTAAGTAGACTACCGCCTATGTGGTAGTTCATGGGTACAGAATTTTTACCAAAGGGGATGACAATGTACTTTTTGGCATTGAGCTTGAGACCATGCCTTTGACACCAGGCATCTGTCTCAGTGAGGCCCTTTTGTAGGATGTCCACATCGTTAGGAGTTTCAATTATGGCTCCTAGTTTGCAGTCATCTGTGAATTTAGTTAGCCAAAGACCTTCTGTGTTAGCGTGTACTTCAGAGAAGTAGATACCAAACAGGAGAGGACCCAGGACTGAACCCTGTGGTACTCCACTTGTCACTGTTCTGAAGTCTGATTTGGAGTCTGCTACTTTCACAGTGTGGGTTCTTTCAGTAAGCCAGTTGGCAACCCATCTTGAGACATAGGGATTTATACCTAGTTTAGTGAGTTTATCTATAATTCCAGAGTGGGGGATGGTGTTGAACACCTTGACGAGATTTAGATAGGTTGTGTGAACCACCTTACCCTCATCTATGGCTTTGGTGACTACTTCAAAGAAGTCTATCAGGTTTAGGAGACATTATCTGCCTTTTACAAACCCAAACTGTGTGGGGTCCAGGGTTTGGAGATTTCCAATGTCTTTGTTTATGAGTTCCATGATGATACGTTCCATGGCCTTGCAGATGAGGCACGTCAGGCTAATGGGGTGGTAGTTCCCGGGGTCTGTTGTGGCCCCTCCTTTGTGGAGTGGGATAACTGTCATGGTGCGCCATCAATGGGCATAAAGCCTGAGGTGAGGCTATGATTGAACATGGTACTTAGGTGGGGTGCCTGTTCATTCTGTAGTTCATGTAGAAGGCAGCCTGGGATGTTGTCAGGTCCCATGGATGCTGTGTTCTTGGTTTTGGAGAGTGAAGTTTTTACCTGTGCAGCCGTGATTACAGGAACTTTGCATTCTTCCAGTATAAAGATGGGCCCTTTAGGGGGTGAGAGGGGGGTCTGCCAGAATGTTGGCAATATCAGTTGGTTTTATATATTTAGTGTCATTGTGCTGTAACGCAGAGCAGATCTGAGTGTTGTCATTGAGATTTTTGACATAGCTATAGAATGCTTTGTGGTTGTCTTTAGAATCAGTGGCAATTTTATTTTCATAACTAGCTTTGGAGGATTTTATGAGGGATCTCAGCTTCTTACTGAGGCTGACCAGGGAGTTCCTCCAATCATGGGATTTTACTCTTTTTTTTTTTTTTTTTTTGCAACAGTTTCTTTTGTTGTAGAGTTTGTTTATGGCAGAAGACCACCAGATTGGCTTCCTTTTTTTGGAGGATAGCATCTTGGTTCTGTTAGGGATAGCACGATCCATTCTGTCTTAAGAAGCGTGAAGTTGGCTTTGGAGAAATATTTTACGGTTGTTTTCCTAATGGGGGGGTGGGAGCAGGATGTGTATGTCTAGGGTGATTAGCTTGTGGTCGAATCTGACCAACGAGGAGCTGATCTCTGGTGTGGAACACTGCTCACCCATGTTGGTGATGACCAGGTCTAGGATATTGCTGCCTCTGGTGGGGGTGTGGATAAGTTGATCCAAAGCGTTGGAATTGATGATTTCCAGAAAACGTTGAGCAAAAGTGTTGGTACATGAGTAGTTTTCCCAGTTAATGGTAGGGTAGTTGAAATCACCCATTATTAGAGTGTTACCTTAATATTTCCAGTGTATCAAGAAAAGAGGAGTGGGAATCCTGGGACATGGTGGTGGGGTCTGTAGCAAGCTACAATCTGGATTGCGGTTTTGCCCAGAGTTAGTTGAACTTGGATAATCTCGAATGCATTATGCTGAGCTACTAGCTTGGAGGTGTGGATATCCTTAATGAATATGGACACGCCTCCACCTTAGTGTTTTGATCCGGATTTGGTGGCCGAAAGGTGTGGAATGAATTGTAGCCTGGTAATGCAGGGGTGCTCTCTGGAGCTTTGAACCAGGTCTCTCTCACTGCACAGATGTCAATGTTCTCCATTTTAAGGAGCGCCTCGAGTGAGTGCATTTTGAAGTTTAGACTTCTAACATTGAATAGCATTACCCTCAAATTTTGCTTGCTTGTACCTGTTACGGTGGTGAATTTGCCATTTGAACCTTGCCTAAAAAAGGCACTATAGGGGTGGCAAAAGCCTTTGCCAGTATCCGGAATCCCAAGGGCAACAGCTGCAGGCCATCTCTGGCAAAGCAGCGTGGTCTGTCGATCATGTCATCCCAGGCAGACAGATACTGGATTCCCTTAGAATGACACCAGAAGCTTAGCCAATTGTTAAAGTCAATCATTTTGTCCTTGTACTGTGTTGTCATTCTGGGTGATGGCAGGATGCTACTCAGGGCTAGGGTCATACCGGCCTGGGCTACAAGATCCATGTCTCTTTTCATGTAGTCCAGGGAGGTATGTCTCAGGTCATTCACACCAACATGGACAATGACAGAGTCATATTTGTACTTGTTGTGGAGTGACCTGAGTGCATGCATTATGTGGCAGATCCTGGCACCTGACAGGCAGCTGACAGTAACTTTTTCCTTGTTTAGCCTGGTCAGTGGAACATCAGTGTGCCTGACTATAGTCACCTATGACTAGAGTGTTGGGTACGTTATGCCTTATGGGCTGTAGTTGAGTGGCACACTGAGTATGTGGGCTATGTGTAATTTGAGTTGTGTTGGGGGGGTGAAGTTTGCTTGAATTTCTGCTTTGGAGGTCTCTGTCTGTTTGGGCAAATTAGTACTGAGAGCCTCCGCGAATGTAGGTGTGTGTTTTGTGGTTCTGTGTGTGTGTTTTGGTGGTGTAGGTTTTGAGGGACTATGTGATGTGTGGTGCAGTGCAAGTGTTTACCTTCTCCTCTTGACTGTCTAGGCCAGTCTTTGGTAAAGAGAGATTTGCTTCCAGTTTGGCTATATAAGTGCATCTCTCACAGGTCGTAGTGTTGGGTGGTAGGAGGAGAGGGTTGTCTGTGTACATGAGGCAATTGTTGCATTGTCCCAAGATGCCCAGATTCATCAGGTAGACAGGAGAAATCACAAGGAGCTGACCTTTAGACATGCCTGAATAGGTGTTTATTAAGTACTAAAACCTGTTTTCCTCTAGACAAGTGAGGAAAGTTGAGTGTTGTAGTAATTTGTACCTTATTTAGTGATTACAATGAGTTCTGAACAAGTGCTGAGATCAAAGAAACAGATGAGTGCTAAAACTAAAAAGCTGGCTAGTTGCAAGGGAAATTTTGAAAAACAGACTTTATAGCGCCCGGAATAGATTATCCCCAGTTAAGTGGGGGAGGCTTAGGAGCTCACAAACAGTCCTGGACACAGCAAGTCCGTATTTGACCTGCCACAGGAAAGGGGGGAAGCAAGCTTAGAATTTTTTTTTTCAGTAAAGTGGAAATGGAGAAAGCTGGAACAGAAGTTAATTCAACGTTAAGAATCTGAGTGGGTTGGCCTTCACAAATGTTCTCTACTAGATTGAGTGAACTAATGACACTAGACTGGGAGGAGTGTCACAGATCAAATATACAGTATGGGCGGGCAACTGCAAAGCCACCAAGTATAAATTACAGTTCTAGCTATAGCCACTAAATGAAAGTTTTAAACAGATCAAGGAGCAGACTCGAGAATGCTTTTAACAGACAAAAATGTACAGAAAAGTTCAGATAGAGCACTCACAAACAAAAAATACAACTCTCAGTATGAAAAAGTAGTTTACAGTTCAGTAATGTTAAAACAGTTTAAAACAGTAAATAAATGCAGTGAAACAATAAAAAAGCTTTAACTGTGCAAAAATATAGTAGATCAACTGTATAGCACAATTAAGTGTTTCAGAAGTGCAATTCAGTGAAATAAGTATAAGAAATAACTTAGCCTGCTCTTGGAATCTTAAGGAATTTCCACTTATGCAATGCGATCCAGAGCCTGACAATACAAGCAGAACCTTTATAAGACACGAGGTTTATATAGCAGTAAGAATGGAGGAGTTGGAAGATCAGATTACTACTTAGCCCCTCCTATTACACAATCACTCATACTACAGAAGGTCAGGAGGCCTTGTTACTCTCAATAATAATGAAGACAATCAGCAGAAAATGGCTGCCAGAAACACAAACAAAACTTCCAGCCTACACAACAGGCCTCTATCAAGATTATGCCACCTGAGCAGAACACAGAAACCTCACTTAAAAAGCATAGAAAGAACACCCACAAAGAGAAAATCCAAGTCACAGTATGAAAAAGCAGTTTACAATTTAGTAATTTAAATAAAAAAGCAATTATAGTAATGCACACTATTACAGTTCCTAGCTGTAGCCACTAAATGAAAGTTTTAAACAGATCAAGGAGCAGACTCGAATGCTTTTAACCAACAAAAATGGACAGAAAAGTTTGGATAGAGCACTCACAAACAGAAAATACAACTCTATAAGAAATAACTTGGCCTGCTCTTGGAATCTTATGCAATGCAATCCAGAGCCTGACCATACAAGCAGAACCTTTATAAGACACAGGGTTTATATAGCAGTACGAATGGAGGAGTTGGAAGATCAGATTACTACTCAGCCCCTGCTATATACATATATATATATATATATATATATATATATATATATATATATATATGTGTATGTGTATATATGTATATGTGTATATATGTATGTGTGTGTGTACGTGTGTGTGTGTGTGTGTGTGTGTGTGTGTGTGTGTGTATATATATATATATATATATATATATATATATATATGTGTGTGTGTGTGTGTGTGTATATATATATATATATATATATGTGTGTGTGTGTGTGTGTGTATATATATATATATATATATATATATATATATAAATATATATATATATATATGTGTATATGTACACACACACATTTTTTTTATATATATATATATATATATATATATATATATATATATATATATATATATACATATATATATGGTTACATTACATTATCGAAGTTTCAGTTCTTCGAATACCATATGGTCGACACCATATGATTGAAGTACTAAAACTTCGAAAATGTAATAAAAAAAAATAAGAAACAAAAGTAACTGCTGTGAGCTGTGCCCCCCACACCCCCCCTACTTAAGTATACCAACTCTGAGATCACACTTTAATGGAGTTTAGTACAGGAAAGGGACAGTTTCCCTTTCCTGCACTGTAGCACGATCTCAAAGTTGGTATATTTAGAGGGGGTTGTGGGGGCTGCAGGGGGCCTACACCCTTTACTTTAACTTTTTTTTTATATATATAACATTTTCAGAGCATTCGAAAATGTAATTGTTCGATCATTAAAGGTCGACCTTTAGTGATTCGAACAATTGCATTTTCAATGTTCCAATAAGAACCCATATACATATATATATATATATATATATATATATATATATATATATATATGTATATATATTTTTTATACATATATATATATATATATATATATATATATATATATATATATATATATATATATACATACACACATATAACATTCAATGTTCCAATAAGAACCCATATACATATATATATATATATATATATATATATATATATATATATATATATATATATATATATATATATATATATATATATATATATATATATATATATATATATATATATATATATATACACACATACATACACACACATGCAGATTCACTTCAGAAGCTTGAAAGCCCAAAATCTTTAATTTCAAAAGACAGAAACCAAAATCTTGAAAGTTCAAAATAATAAACTCAAAATTCTGAAAATACTACATTAATACTACATTAAGAGCAATCTCAGAGTTGATATATTTAAGTAGCAGGGGGTGTGGGGATCCCTGGGGGCTTGGCCCCCTGCTTATACTTGGAAAAGGGTAATATGGTTTGTCTTTTGTTTATTTCTGTATGTACTTGTGCTGGAATATAGAAGTGTTGGTATCCTGTGTGTTTTCAGTATTATGAGTTTCAGTATTTTGAGTTTTCAGTATTTTGAACTTTCAAGATTTTGGTCTCAGGATTCTGGGCTTTCATGATTTTGGAGCCTCCCATATATATGTATGTATATATATATATGTATATGAAAATATGTGTGTGTATATATGTGTGTGTGTGTGTGTGTGTGTGTGTGTATATATATATATGTATATATATATATATATATATATATATATATATATATATATATATCTATATATATATATATATATATGTGTGTGTGTATATATGCGTGTGTGTATCTGTATGTATATGTATCTATATGTATATATCTGTATGGATCTACTTTTTTTAATTGAAAGCATGTTTTTCCGCATAACAAAAGTAGGACCCCACTTCTGCGAAAGTGCACTTAATTGCAAGTGCACTTTTGCAAAATACAGTTTCGCGAATACTGGTTCACTGAACCGGACATTAAAAGAAAAGCAACACTGCAGCACCTAAGCAAGCTACAGTGGGGATATGGGAATATACCTGTTTCCCTACTGTAGTGCGATCTCAGAGTTAGTACATATACGTAGCGTGGGTGTGGGGGGTGCAGGGGTGCTTGCCCCCTGGAAAACCGTGTTTGTAGTGTTGTCTTTTTGTTTATGTCCAGTTCGGTGAACCAGTATTTGCGAAAGTGCACTTTCGGTTAAGTGCTCTTTCGTAGAAATGGGGTCGTACTTCTGTTTGAAAAAATGTACTTTCGATTAACCGAAGTAGACCTCTAAGTACATACACACACACACACACATGTTTTGTGTGTGTGTTTGTATGTGTGTTTGTGTGTGTGTTTGTGTGTGTGTGTTTGTGTGCGTGTGTGTGTGTGTGCGTGTGCGTGTGCGTGTGTGTGTGTGTGTGTGTGTGTGTGTGTGTGTGTGTGTGTGTGTGTGTGTGTGTGTGTGTGTGCGTGTGTGTGTGTGTGTGTGTGTTTGTGTGTGTGTTTGTGTGTGTGTTTGTGTGTGTGTGTGTGTGCATGTGTGCGTTGTGTGTGTGTGTGTGTGTGTGTGTGTGTGTGTGTGTGTGTGTGTGTGTGTGTGTGTGTGTGTGTGTGTGTGTGTAGGGGTGCAGGGGCTTGTGCTCCTCTAAAAAAGTAGTTTAAAGGAGAATAGCAATCTTTGAGATTTGCTCTTCTCCCAGGTTTTTGATGCTTTTTTTTTGGCTTTTATGCACTCAGCATTTCAAGCGTCAGTATTTCAATAGTGAGCTAGACAGATATAGTTGAGATAATAGTATGTTAAGTTCTGTGCAACAGAGAGCTATGGCACAAATTCATATCGCTATATCGGTACTAGTCTAACCAGGGGTGGTACAGAGCCATTTATCTATCAGGTGTTGCCTCAATTGGCATTTAAAAAATCTTTCAGCTTAAAGATTGTTCTTAGGTGGGATTGTATTCCAGTTATTAGTAATATATTGTGAATACAGGGAATATCTTGCATTGTTAGGTTTAATTATGGAGTAATGATTTGACAGTGGAGGATAGATGTCTGTTAATACTTCAAAGTTGAATGATGGGGTGAAGAAATGAGAACTTTTCAGAATTGTGCAGTAGTTTGAAGGTTGTAATTAATTCTGACTACAATAGAAAATTATTTATTTTGGGCCAATAAATAAAAATGATTTATTTTACTAGTTTTAGAGAGAGGCAGTGATGTGATCTATACCGTGGGTTGGTTGTGAATTTGACTTTTTATATTGTAACATTGTTCTTGTTTGGATGCTACAAATGACTTGGGATTGGTTTGTATAGGATGTGCATAGGATCTTCATTTTACTTTTTTTGGTTTATGCTGAGATGTTTGCTGGCACCTTCATTTAACTGCTATATTTTATTCCCTGCAGGGAAGTGAGGGTGTTTTTTGGTCAGGTTTTGCATTTCCCCTACACAACTATACAACTGGTGTAGTGAAATAAAGAGGCCTAGATTCTATCTATGAATCTGCACACATTTGGCTAAAGTCAAACTGTGAGAGTGATCACTAAAGGTAGCTGCTTTACTATAATTCAATGATTGTTACATTTGGGATATATGTTAAGCCCTAATCCTCCCTATCCACTTCATGTTCTATCAGACATTCCTTGCATTTATGACTGCACTAGATTTA
This sequence comes from Protopterus annectens, assembly GCF_019279795.1. Lineage (NCBI taxonomy): Eukaryota > Metazoa > Chordata > Ceratodontiformes > Protopteridae > Protopterus > Protopterus annectens. The sequence goes on from NC_056735.1 coordinate 1,267,981,548, forward strand.
CTACATGTGTGACAGCCAAATAGGAAGGTAAAGGCTGGTATTCATAGTTCAGGAATTCACAAGTAACAGTCATATGCAAACAGCAGCACTGCACATATAGGTAAATAAGGTGAGTGAAATGTGTGTATGTGATGTATACAGAAAAGCAAAGCAAGCTCTAAAAACATTTTTCACAAGAGTTCATATAAAGTTTGCACTTTCAAAATTGTGAATTACTTCACAAAATCATAAGCTGTGAATTCTGGGTCATATCACGGAGAAGAGTGACTGAGCATAGTCATTCTTAAAGCATTTTAGACAAGTGTTTGACTTTGCAGCAGATAAGAGGGTTTTATTTAAAGAAAACAGGTTATAACTTTTTATATAGGGGTATCCTTTTTGTGGCTACCCTGATGGTTTCATTAAAGAACAGAAAGGGAATAGAAATGGGATGATAAATACAGACTGAAAAAAGGGGAGACAAAACAAAGAGGTGAACACACAAGAGAAACATCAAGAGGATTTGTGCTTGAGGAGATGGGAGAGAATGGGTACTATGTTTTTCATGGCACACACCCCTTATTTTTTTCACATTTTTTTTTTTTTTCAAAATAATTTTTTATTTTTTAAAAAAAAAATGAGTAAACAAAACCATGCATATACATAAAGGTACAAGCAATGAATATACACAAGAATTACATACATGGATGCTTGTGACCTTGATATAAAGAGAGATGAACATAAGAACATATTTAACATGAACAGAGAAGAAGACTACAACATCTTGAAGTATGCATAGTACACAAATTAACAACAATAACCCAAAAGGAACAATATATACAGTGCTACCGGTACTAAAAAAAAAAAAAAAGAAAAAAAAAACAGTGTCAGTACTTATAAGACTACATATTAACAGCCCTACTTTTAATTTGCAGTAGGAGGGAGTGGCCCCATAAATAAAGATAGAGAGTATAAGGGAAGGTTTGTAGGAAAGCCAAAGTTTAGTCGCACAGGATTACTTCAAATAGGCTTTTCCAAAGTTTACTGAAATAGGCTCTCTTCTTAGGTCCATTTATGATGAATTTCTGAGCAGAGATATATTTAGTGGCCATGTCTTTGAATCCCCGCCAGCACAGTTTGGTCCGATCTAACCAATTATATGTGATGTAAAGTTTTATGAGGGAGCACAGCATTATTAGGATGTGAAGATGAAATTTAGGCAGGCCCGGAGGGGGTATATTTAGGATAACCGTATCCCATGAGAGAGTGGAGCTATAGTAACCCATTTTTTTGAGACGCACTTTGAGAGAACACCATAATTTATGGGAATTCTTGCAGTGCCACATAATATGCAGTAAGTCAGCTCTCACACCAGGACAGCACGTACAGAAAGGAGAGCTATTGGAATTAAATTTGTTAATTCTTACGGGGGTATAATAGGAGTTATTATTCAACATCAGTTGAGTATATAAGAATTTTTTAAAGGGGGAGAGTTCTATAGTGGTTTTTATAGCTAGTAATTTTTGGTCTTCTGTAATAGAAGAGTTTTGCTTATCCCAATATTTGGAGAAAAGACAGTTACCTTTGTAGAGTAGAGGGTGTAATAACTTGTATGACAGGGATATTGTTTTGTTGTCATTAGCAACTGTATTAATGATTAGGTTTAATTTATCAATTAGTAGTGTATCAGGGAATATATTATTGGTTTGTGAAGAAATAAGTTCCCTAAGTTGACGGAGCATAACCGTGTATTTGTTATTAACTTTAAGAGTTAAACGTAGCTCAGCAAGAGACATGTTTTTATATTAAAGAATATCCCACACTGTAAGGTCTTTAATGAGAGGGAATTCCTCAAGATCTATCATCTTGTTGTTGATCTTTAGATTTGGATTAAGATGCATTGGTTGAAGAAAAGGAAGAATAAGTTGAAGATTAATGTCCTTAATCAATTTCTGAAAAGATTTTATTTGAAATTTCAATAGGGGTGATAGTCTTGAACCTTTCAAAGAGGCGGGAGATAGAAAGGGAATAGACTTAGGATTGATTTTATTAGAGAGAATATGACCGTGCCATATCTTTAACCAAGCTGGATAGTGAGTTTGAGCTTTTCTATTCATGTTTGCGATGGACCATAGTTTATTAGAGCAAATAATTATGTAATAAAGATGAAAATTTGGAAGGCCCACCCCGCCTTTCTCCTTGGGAAGGCATAATTTGGAAAAAGAAATCCTAACGTTTTTAGGAAACCAAAGAAATTTGACCAAGGTTTTTTCAAACTGTGAAAAAAGGTTGTTTGATATAATAACATTGATTGAACTAAATTGATACAGGAGTCTAGGCAAAATATTCATTTTCACAATAGCTACTTTTGAAAGAAATGATAGATTCAGTAACTTCCATCTTTGAAGGTCCTGACAAATGATAGACCATGATTTAAGCAGATTATTTTGAAGCGAGGAAGCTTGATTGTGTTCAAAGTTAATGCCTAAGTATTTAAGACTGTATGAGATATTAAAGGGAGATTCGGGGAAAAAAAAAGGTTTATGAGCCTCAGGATTTATTGGGAAGATGTGTGACTTTTTATTGTTGACTTGGTAGCAAGAGGCCTCAGAAAAGATAGTAATTGCATTTAAAATTTTTGGCAGGTCTGTGTTAGGAAATTTGAAGTAAAGGTTTAAGTCATCAGCGAAGGCCGATATAGCTACTTGTGTGTTGAGAATTTTAGGTATGGTGTGATATGTATGTTGAGTAATATATAAAAAGAATGGTTCGATAAATAGATTGAAGAGAAAGGGAGAAAGTGGACAGCCTTGTCTTGTACCATTGGTGATCTGAATTGAATTAGATCTTTTTTTGTTTATATATAAATAGGTGGATGAGTTTGAATAGAGAATTCTGATCATATCTGAAAAAATTATAGGTATAGTAAAATGCGATAACGTGGAAAACAGAAAGTCCCAGTCTACCCTGTCGAATGCTTTCGACGCGTCCAGAGTCAAGGCATACAGCGGATTTTTCTCTTTTTTAGTAAACTGAATAAGAGAGTCCAAAGTTAGTGTATTATCCCATGTATGTCTACTGGACATAAACCCAGCTTGATCAGATGATATTATATGTGGCATTATCTGTTTGAGTCTGTTAGCTAAGATAGTAGAAAAAATTTTGATATCAACATTTATAAGCGAAATAGGTCTGTAGTTATGCGGGTCAGTTTTTTCTTTGTTGCTTTTAAGTAGTAGAATTGTTTTAGAGTTGTTCCAGTGTATGTCAGAGATTCCATTTTTTATAATGTAGTTAAAGACTTCAAGAAGAATAGGGGCAATTTTTGGACTAAAAGTTTTGAAAAAATTAGTAGTGAAGCCATCTGGACCAGGAGATTTCCCTATTTTAAGTTTATTGATGGCACTTTGAATCTCTTGAGCATTAAGTGGAGCTGATAAGAGGGTTGTTTGATCCTGATTAAGAGATGGGAAGGAGATGGAGTTGAGAAATGCTTCCCTCTGCGGATTAGAGGAAATGTGCCTATTCTTGCTATAAATATCTGTATAGATGTCATAAAAAAGGTTAATTATCTCAGAGTCTGATTTATATAATACCCCTCTGTATTGCAAGATGGAGATCGTCGGGGTGCCAGTATTATTTTTGAGTATTCTAGATAGGGTTCTAGATGGGATTTGTGCCCATTCAGAGTAAGTTGCAATCTGTTTTTGTTCTTGTAATGAATAATTATGTAGGTGTAACTCACATAATTCTTTATGTGTCGAATTGATTAAGTTCTCTAACTTGGGGTCAGGATGGGATTTTAGTTCTCTCTCCAGAGAAGCTAGTTTTAGAACTAGACTAGTTTCTTTTTCTTTATTCAGCTTATTGAAGAAAGTGGCTTTGCTGATCAAATAACCTCTTAATTCAGCTTTGCAAGCCGCCCATTGTATATCAAGCGCTATTTGAGATTTGCCAAAGTTAGCATATAAATCAGACAGTGACGAATTTATTCTCTCTAGGATCTCTTTGTATTTTAGTAAATTGTTATTAAAGGACCAATTCATATGCGGAGATGCAGAATATGCGAAAGAAATCATAAGAGAGATTTTTGCATGGTCAGATAGTAGCCTAGGCTCACATCTTAGTGTGTTCTTGAATTTGGAGAAAAATTTAGAGATTAAGAAAAAGTCTAGACGTGACCATGATTTGTGACAATTAGAGTAGAAAGTGTACATGCTGTCCTTACGTGAATCAGTACTGTAGACAATAGTATCCATGAGATTAAAGTCAGACATTAGTTCCTCAAGGGCAATAGAAGCTTGAAAGTTATATGAGGGAGAGTTGCTGGTACGATCTAATCTGGGATTTATCACTGCATTCCAGTCACCTGCAATTATCAAAAGGTGATTTGGGAATGAGCTAAGGATATTATAAATTTCTAGGAAAAAGAAATGTTGTAGAGTACATGGACCATATATATTCAAAAATAAAACAGGTTTGGTAGAGTCTGGTAGTACGGAGGTAAAATAACACCACCTACCACATTTATCAGACTTACATTCCATAATAGCGCCCTGGAATTGTTTCTTAATTATAATGGCTACACCTTTAGAGTTTGAGCTATCACCCCCGGCTATTATAGTCCTGATCCATTTTCTGTTGGATGTTTTTTCCCAGCCCTCTTTAGGTAAATGCGTCTCCTGTAAAAAACAGATACTAGCCTGAGATTTAAAAAAAAGATGGAGAATTAAGTTCTTTTTCACAGCATTTTGTAGACCCTTAACATTCCAGCAGTCTATATTCCAACTATTGAATTCCTTATTTTAACTGGATATACTGAAAAATTATAATATAGTGGGATTATTATTCTACCTGCGCGTGATAGTGTTTGATTAGGGGGATTTGCCTTAGGGCTTGAGGAAAGGAAGAGAGCACAATAGGTCATTAACACTGTCTTTATGATGAGATTAACCTTGCAGAAGGAGGTAGCACATAACTTCTTCAAACTAACCCCAGTGCCTAACCACCCAAACTCCTTGTATGAAGAAGGATACAAACACCCAAACAAAAAACCAAAAACATCTATACATATGTGCAAAATATACGTCATCCAAATGAACAACAAACCTAGCATACTTACACATACACCCTCTGAGCTTCCAAGATCAAATGTATTGTAAATACGGTTTAAATATCTGGCATGTTTCTGTAGTAGAAAAGAGCAGTGTATTGTTGTAAATGCATCTACATGCCTACTCAAAGGTGTACGCTTATGGAAGTCCAACATTTAATTTGAGTTTTAAGTAATTAAGTTATGTGTTTGGATAAAATTTAAATGATACAGTATACGATTTAGTAAATCACAAAGAGTCACTTACAACAGCCTTAGAGCCGAGCACACTAGGATATTTGGTTTACATACCTTGGATTAACACATTATCCCATAGACTATTTTTAGGTCAGCAATAAGTCTTGGCAAGTACCACATACCACACAATGTGATGGTTGCCCCATGACACAACACTATTACCAGCCCCTCAGCCTTTATTAGAGGCATGCTACAGTAAACAAATACTGGAATAGAAAGTAGTTGATACTGCAAATGAGCTATTGGGGGAGGTAACTTGCACAGAATTAAACAAGTGAAATTAGCAGGTGTAGAAGAAAAACATCTTTCTGTTTATAGAATATAGAATATGGCATGATAAATGTGAGGTTAACTTACATAATGTATACTACATGACTGATATCCCCGTAGCTTTAAAATTTAACACAGATAATGTTAGAGGTCTACATATGTCATACTACAAGTGTGTTACATATCTAGCATATAGATTTAAAAACAGCACATATCCTTTATCGACAAGGTCAGGGACCTGATTTCTGTAAGTTACGCTTGCCTATCTGTTATAAAGTAGACACTGTATATTGCAATCTCTTCTATCAGTGTAGCCTGCATCAACGATATAATATTGCCATGGAGTCTCTTTAAACCAAACTTGGTGAAGTTCTCTCGATGCAAAATTAGTGACTGTATAAAATAACGTAATTATCTGACAAATTTGTTTTGTTTTAAATAATCATTTTAAAGTACTACATGACAAATTTGTCAGAGGTCAAAGGAATACTACAGACTTCAAGTACACAATGCTTTAAGTTCTAACTAGGTAATGCATAACTGAACTATAGAGCTGCAGTAGTAGTAATCAGAACATCTTCCAAGGGATAGACATGCTATGTATGAAACAGGCCTGATTAGAATACACACCTAAGGTATCCAGTTATTCCAGATTCAGAAGTACAGAATCACAAAAGTAAAGTATATCATTACTACAGCCGTCAAAAGAAGCACAGCACTTTAGATGTAGACCAAAGCTACGAACATTGAGCAGTCATTTAAGTTGTAATGTTGCTTATATAGTTAACAAGGGAAGGCTACTTAAATTTGTTGCCCACAGACAGCACTCTTAATGTAATCAGTACATTTGCAATGTAGACACCTCTATATTTAGTAAGTTCTATAAGAACGAGTCTTTTAAATAATGTCTGTGCTCTGCTAGTAACCCAGTATAGTAAGTATCTTTACATGTGCATATTAGCGTGGTAAGGATGTGGACTAGTATACAAGTATTGTGTTAAGTTGTATCAATTAAAACAAGCAGGAATATATGGTGTCCAGTCTTGTCTATTCAGCTTTTATGCGGTTAAGGCTACATGCACTCACTATACATGACATTATCTAAATAAAGATTCCCTCAAATGTTTAATTACATACCATGAATGCTTTGTTTGTAAGTTGATTCCGCTCAGTTAATGACCACAAAAGTTACAGAACCACTTGCTGAATTTGCTGTTAACTTGCCAATTGAAGCAGATTACGTTAGCGCCTAAGCGCAGAGCACTCGTTAGGTACCAGAGGTATCCTGTAGCAGCTCCATGTGGGTAGAGCAGTAGGAAGTAGGTGGACAAGGTACAAAACAAGCCTGCACAAAATAATTAGAGCAACCTGAAGGAGTAAACAATAAAAATTATATTCTCTAAATCACATATATAATAAGAATAATGTGCGCAGGTGATTTATGTATATCACATTTAAACTGGATGAATTCCTAAGTTTCAGAATGTCCACGAATGTCGTCGGGTCAGTCTGTGTTCTGTAGCCATCTCTCTCTCCTATGCTCGCTAGTTTGCGCTAGGCACCTAAAAGCATATAGCTTTCAAAACGGCAGTCAATATCTGTACAGAGCGTTTAGCTGATAATCGACGAACACATTACCTGCTTCATCCTGGATGTCCAGTTTGAAAAAGTATTAGGTAGGGAACAAAATAATAGGGAAGCATTTAAGCATATTGCCTCGATTGACCTGCACTTCCTGAAGCACGCTTTCTATGCGCCGATCAAAAAAGAAGTCCCAGGGATGTTGCAGTAGGAACTGTGTGTTGCAACTATTAGGGACCCTCTAGGAAACAACTTGTGAAGAAGACTGTACCTACCAACACGAGGATGGCGCAAACAGTTAAACAGGCCATTGGAATTTTAAAAAGGAAGCAAGTAAGTGCAGATAGACTGTGAGAGAACAAAATACATATTTTTTGAGAGGGGATTAGACGGCATATCATTGAAAGCAAAGTATATAGCTACAACAGGCTTAGCAGAAGAGTCGCTGGCAGTAATATAATTTCAGGGAGTAGGAACTTTATTAAAAGCCTTGATAAAGGCTGTTTTTGCTTCATTTTGGTTGTTAACTGAGTATTTCACTTCGTTACTGTAGAAGATCAGATTGTTGGGGTAGCGCATTTGGAACCGGATGTTTCTCTTAATTAAGTCTGCGCAAAACGGAGCTAATTTTTGTCTGTTTTCCTTAATGGTTGAAGGTAAATCTTGTGAGAAGGAGATTTTATGGTTATTCCACATAATGAATTTATGTTTTTTGGCTGCAAGTAGTATCTTTTGTGTTACTTGATAGTTGAGCAGTTTAACATATACTTGACGTGGATCTGAACTGTCCTGTCTTCTACGAAGTGCTCTGTGAGCTCTTTCAATGGTAATTTCAGGCTTTTCATCAACAAGTTGTAATAATGAATCAAAGATTTGTTTTGCAGTGGTGATTAAGTTTTGGTTGTCATAGCTCTCCGGGATACCTCTGATTAAAATATTGTTTCTCCGACTTCTTGCCTCTAAATCTGTTATTTTCATTTGTAAATCTGATAAAGCTGTTGATTTGGCACTGAGATCTTCAGTGAGAGTTTGGATTTGCATCTCATTTGACTGTGTTTTTTGTTCAAGTGTGCCCACTCTTTCTGCAATCTGAGTAACAGATTTACCAATGGATGAGAGCTGTTCCGAAAAGTTTTGTATAGCTGCATGTATGGGTTGCAAGGCCTGTTTTAATTCATCCATGTGAAAGCCAGTATCCTCACTAGTGCTAGTGGAATTTTTGTTAAGTTCCATCTGTTGTTTGTTGGCTTTTTGCCTTTTTGAAAGGTTCTCCTTTTCTGGTGAAAAAATTGCCGAAGATTTAGCTTTTGTTGTCTGTATCTCCATTGTAGTAGAGTCAATTGAAGATTTTAGCTGCCTAGCCATGTGGTCTTCAGAGTGCAGCAGCAAGGTTAGGCCTTATAGATCACAGCCAGTGTAAAACTTTAAGGTAAGGTAGAAGAAATATAGTTAATTTGGCCTCTACTTAACAGCTGATAATATTGAATAGTTTGGGTTTTGATGCTGAAAAGAATTCCTTTGTTCCAATGAACGTCCCGAAGCTCTGAGAAGTATAAATCTAAGATAAGACTAAATGTAGTAGGGAGCTCAGTTTAGATGCAGTTCACCAGGCGTCCACCATTTTGGAATCCTCATTTTTTTTCACATTTTTTAATAAGAGGATAATGTGGGTGGGAAATAAGGAAGATGGTAAAGGAGGTACAGTAAGGGAAGAAAGGCTGACAAAGTGCCAGCTGGAATCCCATCCAAAGAGCCTCAAACATGTCCACTGCCAGGTGGTGTTGCAGTGGAGAACCCCAATGTTGAGGGGGCAAACATGTCCACTGCCAGGTGGTGTTGCAGTGGAGAACCCCAATGTTGAGGGGGTAAACATGTCCACTGCCAGGTGGTGTTGCAGTGGAGAACCCCAATGTTGAGGGGGCAGGGGCCTGTGCTGGCATGATGGTCAGCACCAACTGGGAGAGTGCGTCTTCCACACACTGGAGACAGGCTTTTCCTGGCTAAATTCTCCTGTCTATTACCTCTACCAATATGTCTTCAACCAAATTATGAAGCCTGCTTTCTGTGAGGTTTGCCAGGCTGCCACATGCCGAAATGCTTACAGGACCAGTGCTTCTACTCCGACCCTGTGAGGATGTCCCAGATGAGCAGAGGATAATCTATCTCTAGCCTTTGAAGTATAAACCTGTATAAAAAAAGAAAAAAGAGAGAGGAGCAGAAAACAAAGGAGAAATAAGTGCTTAATCTAAATGAGAAAAAAACAGAGAAAAAAATGGTGAAGAGAGACAGAACGCAAACGCAAAATAAACCCACGCAAGACTGATTTAATGCAATTTAACAGTACAATATTGTAATACTGCAGGAAAAACTCTTAGTAAAATGTGTCAATGGTAAGTCCAAATCATTATAGTTGGGGGTTATAATCGGGGATGTGATTATGTACTTAGAAAGGATGTAGTTTGTCTTTCTGAAGGATTGTATGTTTAAATGATGTATTTTAAATACAAAGTATATAGTACTGAAAAAAAAAAAGAAATTAGTAATTATTGCAGTTAATCAAGTTAAAAAAATCAGATAACACATTTCTCCTGATCAGGCAATTCTTCAGTTGCATTTCTTTAAGCTGTAAAGCTATAACCATGTGTACAGGAGTATATAGAAATCATGTTGAAAACCATTGCTTTATCAATTTTCCTGCTGCCATTACATTATTATTATTACAATAATTTCTGCTATATGCCTTATATTCTCTGTAAACATTAATTATTTTCTCTTTCAGTTTTAACTTATATATGCATAAATTTGTGAATTATTACAATACTTTACTAATATTCCATTAAAATCTGGAGGATAGTACAGAAATATGAACTGAGTTTTGAATTTTGTTTTAAAAAATGCATGTAATACTCTGATATAGTTGAAATGTATCAGTTCAAGGAAGTACGCATTGCCATTTTGTGCAGCACTGTGAAGGATTTATAGTAATACTGAAAGAAAAAAAGTCTCTGAAATCATCTTTGCTGCTCATTCTCTCATCAAAGTAACCACCACTCTCCATCCCAATATGCATTCTAACTAGGGTGTGATAATGCAGCTAGAAATACTTAAGGACAGAACTAAGTTAAACAATTGTTTTAGTTATATTTATGTATCTCTAACAACTGTCTTCAAGTAATATTTATATGTTACAACTTTTTCCCTGCAATGGTAAACAATTATAAATCTGTAACTGAAACTTTTAATTCATAACTTTATTATATGCAGTCAGTGTTATTGTTTATTTAACAGTAGTAAAAGATTTACATAGTTATCTATACAGATTATTACTTTAATATTCTTAACTGACATTTCCATCGATTATTGTAACCTGTTAACACAGTATTAGTGTTCCTCTAATTCTTCAAATGATGGATATCTGATAATAGATATGCTACACATTTTTATGCATTTCATAATATCAGTACAAGTAAATATTTTCAGATACAGATATCTGAGTCTGAAAGTCCATGGAATTATACAAGTTTTAACCCCCTTTTTTATTTTTGATATATATCTTGTGAGGTCAGCAGATATGTGTGCAGACCTGCGATTGCAGATCTATACATGTAATCAGTTTCCAGGAGGCCGATAACTGCTTCAGAATGTGGTGCATATATTGTCTTGGTATACACTGATTTTTATAAATCATTTCATAAGCATGAAGCATCATTCTTGTTTACCTGCCCAACTGATCCAATACATTTTGGGACCAGTCAGTCACTCCTAGGGTTGCCACCTTTTCAAATGGCCATAGTGGAACATTTTCGGGACACACATCAGAAAGCCGAAAGACACAACAACAACATCAGATTTTACAGGCCGACATATACCCACGGTCAGTACAAAGGATAGAACTTTACTTTTTTGCCTAAATAAAAGCTTATTCTTGTAGCAGTTTAGTTGCTTATCCTGTTTCTTATAACATTTAGGTATTTTAGATACAGAAATAACTATTTTATAGGTTCATAGGTTCATAGGTTCATACTAGGCTATCTGGCCTAGGGCATTTATAAGCCTAGCCAGAGTGTGTTTCGCTTTTGCCACCCATTTTAAATTAATTTTGCTATGCCCTTTTTCGAGGTTAGTATACTGTGCCTCTGTCTAACAGTGATGCAGAAGTAATACCTGGGGTAAACCTATGATCTCCCATCCACTCATCAAGATTCCTCTTGAAGAGAGTCAATGAGGGACTCTGCCTAATCTGGACTGGGATTTTATTACAGAGTGAAGGGAGCCTCTGGGTTATGAATCTGTCCCTCCAGCATGTCCTATTTATTTCAGTGCTGAGGTTCAAGTCTCTCGAGTGCATAGCTCGATGGGATTTAGATTTTCTGAGGTGCAGCTTGTCCATTAATTCCAGGTTGGACATGGCTTTATACGTCAGGCACAGATCGCCTCTGAGCAGGCGGTATGCCACTGAGTAGAGCTGGAGTTTCTTTAACTGGGCAGCATATGGCATCTGTTTGAGCCCTTTGATCCTCTTGGTGAGGTACTTTTGGGGTCTTTCCAGTTGCTGCAGGTGTCTGGTAAGGTACATCCCAAAAGGGGCATTGTACTCAATTATGGGCCTGATGAGGAATGAGTAAAGAGACACGATGACCTCCCCTGATCTAGATGTGAATCCCTTCATGATTAGGTGGGCTATATAAAAAGTTTTTCTAACCACTTTGGCCACGTGGTTGTCAAATGAGAGATTGCTATCAACTTGGGTCCCCAGGTCCCTAATTACTTCTTCTGTACTTAATGGATTACCACCTATGTGGTAATTTCTGGGCACTTTGTTTTTGCCAAAGGGGATGACTATACACTTTTTGGCGTTTAGCTTGAGGCCATGGCTCTGGCACCAGTTGTCTGTTTCTATGAGGCCCTTTTGGAGGATGCTTGTAGCAGCTGGAGAGTCAATTATGGCGCCCAGTTTGCAGTCATCTGCGAACTTGGTCAGCCACAGTCCTTCCGTGTTGACCTGTACCTCCGAGAAATATATACCGAACAAGAGAGGTCCCAGGACTGAGCCTTGTGGGATGCCACTTGTAACTGGTTTGGAGTCTGACATGGCTCCAGCAATTCTAACCATGTGGGTTCTGTCCTTGAGCCAGTTTGCAACCCATCTAGTGACATAAGGGTTTATATTTAAGCTGGTGAGCTTATCTATAATGCCCGAGTGGGGTGTTGTATCGAAGGCTTTTGCGAGGTCCAGGTAGGCTGTGTGGACCACCTTCCCCTCGTCAGTGGCCTTGGTGACTGTTTCAAAGAAATCGACCAGGTTTAAGAGGCAGGATCTGCCCTTAACAAAGCCGAACTGGGTAGGATCCAGTGTCTGTAGGTCCCCAATATCTTTATTTATGAGGTCCATGATGATCCTTTCCATAGCTTTGCAGACCAAGCTAGTCAGGCTTATGGGGCGATAGTTTCCAGGATCTGTTGAAGCACCACCTTTGTGGAGAGGGACCACTGTTGCTGTACGCCACTCTTTGGGTATATATCCTGTAGTAAGGCTGAGAATGAACAGTAGTTTTATGTTTGGGTTTAGCTCTTCTTGGAGTTCATGTAGGGCAGCCGGGACACCGTCTGGTCCCATTGATACTGTGTTTTTTGCTTTGGAGAGGGCGGCTCTTACCTGAGCATCTGAGATGTAAGGGGGGAGCACTCTGCTGGGATAGATATTTGCCCTTTTGGTGGGGAGGGGGGGAAGAAGTTTGCACTGAACCTGTCAGCTAGGATGCTGGCAATGTCTGTGGGTTTGGTGTATTTTTTGTCATTTTGGAGCATATCTGGGAATTCTGAGCATATCTGGGAATTCCCTCCCAGGTTCCTAACATAACTAAAGAAAGCCTTGTGATTATCCTTAGTGTCCTGTGCAATTTTTCACTCGAAGCTGGCCTTAGACAATTTTATGAGTGCCCGTAGTTTTTTGCTAATACTGATCAGAGATGCCTTCCCTTTTTGGGATTTTGCTCTATCATGTAGTAGCTTCCTCCTTCTATTGTATAGTTTGTTTATGGCTGGGGTCCACCAGACAGGACGTCTGCCTTTGGAGGATTGGGTCTTGGTTTTATTTGGGATTGCATGATCCATGCATTCCTGAAGGTGTTCATAGAATGCATTTATAAAGGATTCTGCGGTCTGGGCCGTATTTTCCACAGGCACGGGGGCTTTGAAGGATTCCACCTCAGTTTTGAGGAGTGTGAAATTTGCTTTAGAGAAGTTTTTCACTGTGGTTTTCTGGGCAGGAGGTGGGGTCGGGATGTGAATATCCAGTGAGATTAGTTTATGGTCTGATCTTACCAGTGAGGGATACACTTCTGGTCTGAAGCATAGAGTCCCCATGTTGGTGATGATCATGTCCAGTATGTTTTCCCCTCTTGTGGGAGTGGTAACAAGTCGTTCCATAGCATTTGAGTTTATAAATTCTAGGAACCTTTGGGCTAGGGTGTTGGAGCTAGAGTAATGCTCCCAGTCTATGTTTGGGTAGTTGAAGTTGCCCAATATAATGGTGTTTGGAGAGACCTTCATATTTTCCAGTGTTCTCAGGAAGGCCGAGTGGGGTTCCTGGGTTTGGGAGGATGGTCTGTAGTAGGCTAAAAACTGGAAGGCAGTTTTACCCACTGTTAGTTGCACATGGATAGGCTCTGATGCTTCGTGCTGTGCCACCAACCTGGAGGTGTTGGTATCTTTGACAAATATTGATACTCCCCCTCCTTTTGTGGTTCGGTCCAAGTTTGGGGCCGAAAAGCATGGTATGAGGTATAACATGGTAGTGCTGGGGTCTCTCGGGAGCCTTGAACCAGGTTTCTGTTACTGCACAGATATCGATGTTCTCCATGCTAAGGAGAGTTTCGAGTGCGTGCATCTTGAGGTTTAGACTTCTGGTGTTGAGTAGCATTACTCTTAGTTTCTTATCCCTTGTGATACCTATGGAGGTGGGTTTGTCTTTTGAGCCTTGCCTAAAAAAGGCACTATGGCGGTAGCAAGAGCCTTTGCCAATATCCGAAAGCCCAGGGGTGACAGGTGCAAGCCGTCCCTAGTGAAGCATCGTGGCTTGTTGAGCATGTCATCCCAGGCTGACAGGCATTGAATCCTCTTTGAATGACACCAATACTTAAGCCAATTGATGAAATTGATCATCTTGTCTTCATATTTTGGCATCATTCTTGGTGAGGGTAAGATGCTACTCAAGGTCAGGGTCATACCGGCCTGGGCTACATGCTCAGAGAGCTCCTCTATGTCTCTTTTCATGTAGTCCAGGGAGGTACATCTCAGGTCATTCACACCAGCATGGACAATGACTGAGTCATATTTGTACTTGGCTTGGAGTGACCTGAGTGCTTGTGTTATGTGTTATGCAACTATTACATAAAATATGGGACATAATTATGTAGTACAATCTCAGGACATTTGCCATTTTTAATATTTTTGGTCAGGACACAACCGCCCAAAGAGGGGCTGTCCCTCGCAAAGTGGGACAGGTGGTAACCCTAGTCACTCCAAAACTGAATGTTAGGACAGGAAGAGCTAATTGGTTTATAGCTTGGACTTCGTTCCTAGACATCACCAATGTTTTTAAGTATTACTTTTTGTATTTAAAATATTCTTTAAGTTTTTATTTTAATTTGTTCATGTTTTATTGTTGATCCTTCATCACTTCCCAAATATTTATACACTCCCTCTTGCTCAAGTTCTTTTATATTGCATTCCTTTCCTAGGCTGATGTTTTCTTGGTGCTGCAAGTTTTCTTCTTTAAAGGTTGCTTTTGTACATTTATCAAGACCAAATGATATTTCATCTGAAAAAAGTTTGACCACTTGCAGTTGTGCTTTCAATTCCTCATCAGCTATACAGTTTTAAATCATCCACAAAAAGAAGATTAGAAGTCTTTACATTTTGTTTTCTGCCAAATTGTAGCCATGGCCTAATCTGTTAAGTAGACAGCTTAATGCGTTAAGGGCAAGACAAAAGAGAAGTAGTGACAAATAGTTACCCTGGAATATCCCCCTTTGAATTTTTATCCCTGGAATAATAAATTGTCCTTCATCATGGCTTAACTGCAAAATGGGTTGCCACTGTTTCATGGCTGCTGCAATGTAATTGATCAGTGTATAGGGTATCTTATACATTTTTAAGCATGCTTTTATCCACGAATGTGGGATACTGTCAAATGTTGTTTGCAGTCTATCCATGCCATACTTAGATTCTTCCCCCTTTTACAGTTCTCCATTATGACTTTATTTAACAGAAAAAAATGGTCCTTTGTTCTATATGACTTTCTTTTGTTACCCTTTTGTTCTGTTGTCATGACTGTAAACTTTGTCAGCATCGACTCCAGTGTATAATTTATATGTACTTGAAAGGTAAGTTATTGGTCTATAGATTTTAGGATAGTTTGCATGTCTGCTGTTAAATAGGAGTATTATTTTTCCTGTTGTTAACCAGGGTGGTGTCTGTTTGGGGTGCACATATAAATAGTTCTTATTTGTGGCGATATCTTCATGTAAAGATGTTAATACCTTTAGCCAGAAGTTAGGTACTAGAACAGGGCCTGCAGTTTTCCAGTTAGGAGCTTTTCTTAATTTTGTTTCAATCTCTCTGGCCATTACTTCATCCTAATTCATATCCCATGCATTTGAACTTATTCTTTCTTTTACTTCTTTTATCCATTTAGCATCTTTGTTATGTTCCACAGGATCTTCATAAATATTTCTCCAAAATGTATCTATTTCTTCTTTTTTGGTGGTGTTTAATTCCTTTTGCCTTGTTTCCCAATTCTCTATAAAACTATTTTAGGTCATCAATAAATTGCTTATTTTGTACTTTTCCTTTATATTTATCTGCATATCTTCTAAGTTTTTCTGCCTGTGCTGATATTTTTAGTTTATGATTTACGATAGTGCATGACAGAGCCTGATCTGTTCTGATACTGTGCATTGCTTTGATCATGTCTATCTTAGTATCTCTGTTGATCTGTTCCCTCTCCTATACTCTTCTAACAGTGACACTTCTTGTCTTAATTGCTTTATAGTTTTCTCTATTCGATACTTCCATGATGGCATTTAACTTCTTTCCTTCCTTTTCCTTACTGCTCTGTGATTTTGTGGTAAGGCTTTATCTGTTATTAATTTAACTGCACACTAATATATCCTATTTACTTCTGTTATATCTCACGAATTTCTATGAACAGTCCTATTTACTGTGTTCATTTGTTTTATCAGACTTCTAATGTTTGGGGTTCTATTGACTTTCTGCAGTCTATTTCTTTCATTGATCTTAATATGGCTGTCCATCTCTATTAAATCAAGCAACTCTTCTCTTAGGTCATTTTCTTCGAAACTGAGGACACATTCTTTGTTCTTCATTTCTTGCGGGCATTCTACAAAAAGTTCCATAACATCTTCCTGTGCCACATTATCTTCAGTTTCTTCCTGTATTATTTGTTCCTCATTCATATCGGAATTCACTGGCTTATCACTCCACAACATTGACTACATTAGAGTTGCCACAGTTTCCTATTCCTTCCCTTGCTCTGCAACTGCAGCTGAACTTTTACACTGGCTTTCTTTGGAAGGCTCCAAAGTATCTTTATACTGTAACTGATCAAATGTTTCCCATGCCACTGGTTTCTCCTTAATTTGGGGATTCGTTGCTCTATCCTGCTGTGATGTTATTAAAGTTGGATTTTCTACACTAAATCCTTCACTTCACAGGTAATCTATAACCTCAGTTTCTGTTTCTTTGACTTCTCCATTACTGATCCTCTTTTCTACCTTTTCTCTTTGTTTTCTTATTTTTTGTATTGTAACATTTTCCATGACTGGATGCCTTTGCCTGTACTTCGCTTCAAATATTTTTGGTGCTGCGCTTTTGTTTTTATTAGTTGTGCTTTTTCCTTTGCATAAATACTACACCACATTAAATCTCTTTTTCTTTTCCATGTCCATATTTCTTCTTCATATGTCTCCTGCTGCTCCTTTCTTCTTACTTCAGGGACTTGTTCCATCATGCTGTGATGTAACCTGTATTAGACTTTCTACTATAATTCTTCATTTCACAAGTATTCCATAACTTCATCTTCTATATTTTAACTTTTAACTTACTAATCTTCTGTTCTATGTTCCCTCTTTGTGATCTTATTTTTTGTATTGTGAAAATTTCCATACCTGGATGCCATTGCTTTTATTTCTCTTTGAATATCTTTGGGGCTGCTTTTTGTACTGATTAGTTTGGCTTTCTCCTTTGCATAAATATTGCACTGTATCAGATTTGTCTTTCTTTCTTTCTCGTGTTCATATTTCTTTTTAATTCCTTTCAAAAATCTCTAGATGTTGTTCTTCATATTTTCACACTTCATCAGTTGCTTCTTTTTTCAAATGACACAAGGTTTCTTGGTCTATACAATGTTTTTCCAAAATCTGTTGTATTAATAAACACAAGGTATTATTTGAAGCTTCTGAGTTTTTTTTTCCTGAAAGTATTTTTTTCCTCTAATTTCTCTCTTAATCATTGTGTATATATTCTGCCTGGAAATTCTGGGCTTCTTGTATAATGGTAACAAAACATAATTTCTTTCTTATCCTCAATAGTCTACTCAATTGCCTTTGTGGGTCCTTCTTGGCCTATCAATTTTTGTGATTTTTTTTTGTGAACTACAACTTCCTTCTACACCTGGGGGGGGCATTGTCCCTCAGGGCCTGGCCTAGCCCCATTGTAGGAATGTTTCCATGTATGGAGGATTCTACACTGTCATTTTCTCCAGTCCTGGCACCAGTGTGCCTACCAGGATTGAGCACTCTTTTATCTTGTGCCCTGTGCACCCAGCTATCTTTTTTGTTTTTTAATCTCCCTCTGTCCATGATATATACTATATAAAATACAATCTATATATCAGTGCCATCTTGATGAGATTTTGTGAAAAACAGGGTCCACATTGTGAAGGCACTCACCAAGACACGAGGATGAATTCAATTCCAGCAATGCTACTCTCCTTTGCTGCTGATTTATCATCTCTCCATTTGCACCCATGGGGGTGACTATGATACAGAAGATGGTGCAACTAGAATATTTGGATGTCATATGGACTGTGTTCTATCAAACCAAAGTTTGCATCAGCATTTACATTCATTAGCTTCTGAAATTTGGTTTAAAATATATACCTTTTCTAGTCAAAACTGAACAGTGCTAAAGACTGCTGTAATTAAATTTCTCAGAATTCATTACTATTAGATGAGCCTTGTACATCAGCAAATAATGAAAGTGAAGGCAAAGTGCATGGTAAGTGTCCCACTCACCCCCTTTTAAGTAGACTATACTGTATGCTATGATAACCACTAAAATTGATAATAAAATAAACAACCAGCTAAGATCCAGGAAATACAATTTTATTCCTCTAGCGCCTCAGTCATAAAACCTTCAAGGAGTAACAAACAAAGTATTATACTTTAAAATAAAATTTGATTCTTTAAATAGAAGATGTTCTTTAACTGAACAATATTCCTCTGCTTTTAGTTTAATTTGTTCAAGAACAGTGCCCTGAAGTAACAAAAAGTCACTGTTCTGTTCTTCTTTAAGGTGCAAAGCCACAACTTTATCCTCTCTTTGATTTTTAATATCTCTAATATACTCAAGCAATCTCACTTTAAACATTCTTTTAGTTTCACCAATATAAAAGAGGTTACAAGGGCATTTTAAAGCATATATAATCCCATTGCTGTTACAAGAAAATAACTCTCTAGCTGAAAATGTAACATTATTGATAAACTTAAAAGAATGAACTACATTTCTCCAAACAGTGCAGCTTTTACTTGGGAAAGTATCTGTAATCACAGGCTGTTGAACAATGCTAACACTTTGGGCCGGATTCACGAAGGCTTGCATGGAGTCTAAGAGTAGAGTAAGACTCCATGCAGCCATGTCTGCTGAGCGATCCAGGAACAGCCGACAGGGGCGTGCAAGAGAGCTCCTAAAGCGACCCTTGCACGGACAGGGCTAGGTTATGCAAATCACCTCATTTGCTGCTGAAAGTTATGCAAATGAGGTAAATTTGTGATCCAGGAAACCCTAACCTGTCCGAGTAAGAGTAGTGTTATTTGCAGAAATGTACTCTGTTGTCAACTGAGTATCGTTCTGCAAATAGCAAAACGGAGCCGTGACAGCTCCAAATAAAGGATGCATCCAGTTGAGGAAGCATGCCAATGGCCAAATATATGGCCATTGGCAATTCTTCCTTTTGCAAAATAAAAAAAATATTTTTTTTTTACCTCGAGCTCCGAAGTTTAAGCATAGTGCAGCGTTGTGCAAAAGTGTTGCGCTCTAAAAACCAAAAAAATAAGTAAAAGCCAAAAATAGGCATTTTATTACAAATGTACATCTGCCGTGCAAGTGAATGGCAGGCTGAAGACAACATGGCTACTGAGGAGAGGTTGCTACGGGAGGAAGCTCAGTCTAAAAGATGTAACCAAGCATTAGTAGGCAATCCTATGCAAATGAGGGTAAGGAGAGTGAATCCCAATTTCACATGGCATCTGAGCAAAGTCCATGGAGTGTAAAAGTAGGATAAGGGGAGTATCAGAGTAAAAGATAGGTGACATCATGAAGGGGATATGTATGAAAGAATGTAAGCTCAATGGAGCAGAGTGGCATGTGTTTGCTGTCAGTTACCCATCACTGGAAGAGGCGTGTCAACAGGTATCCTAGCTAAAGGCAAGAAATTGAAGGTGTATGCCGTGGATAACACTAAAGTTTCTTGTAGAAGTGCCTGCAACATGTATGCTCGCATGTGTGCACCTAAAAAAACGAGTAAGACTGTGTGCGCGTGTGTGCACCTGTGTGTGCACGTTTAAGCTGGAGTAAGCATGTGTAAGGTTGTTGAAACCTGTGAAAGCGCGTTTGTGCCTATGTGCGCGCATTTAAGCCGGAGTCAGCAAGTGTTAGGCCATATAAGCATGTGTGCGTGCATATGAGCTTGTGTGACGTGTTTGCGCTTGTTTGCAGGGCGCTGCCCCCTGTGGAAACCGAAAGGGAAAAGGAAGCACTACAAATAGTAGGAAGTTAAGCAAGGAGAAATAGCAGAGCTAGCAGGTGAAAACAATCAGAATCAGCCAATTACACAGGCAGTACACTAGCCCAGCCCAGCACTTAAAACTCTGCAAACAACTTTCCAATATGTTTTTCTCAGAGACACTGCAACACTGCAGCAAGCTAATAGAAGTGAAAACTGAAAAAACTTTACTGAGACAAAGAAATGTTAGGGGTTGCCATTGCTGTTATAAGGTGACATATACAACATGCTGAGGGTGGTGACAATGCGAATGCTGCTGAGCAACCCACAGTGAGGAGACAGAGAAGAGTGTACAGGCCCAGGGTAAGCTACCAGGGGCTACATGAGCTGGAGATAGTGGAGTGCTATAGAGTGGACAGAGACCTCATGCAGCAAATTGTTGAGCTGTGCAGGCCATGCCTCACACACAGAACCAACAGAGGGGAACCCATCCCAGTGGAAACCAAGGTATGTGTTGGCCTAAGAATATTAGCAACAGGTACCTTCCAGAGACCAACTGGTGATATGATGGAGATTTCACAGGCATCAGCATCCAGGGTACTGCATCAGTTCCTGAATGCCATGTCAGCACATGTCGATGATCATGTATATTTCCTCAATTCCCGTGAGGTATTGGCCAGCAAATGCATCTTTTCCAGCAAATAGCGGAATACCCTGAGGTAGTGGGTGCAATAGACTGCATGCACATATGCATCAAATCACCAGCTGGTGAGTGGGGTAGGGCCTACTTTAACCGCAAGGGTTTTCCCTCCATCAACTGCCAGGTTGTGTGTGATGCCCAGGGCATAATAATGAATGTGTGTGCTGGCTGCCCTGGAAGCTACCATGATTCCCATATCTGGCATCTGACACAGCTGTACCAGATATTTGCCAATGGGGACATACCCTCATGGTCACCTAGTGGGGGATGCTGGATATGCACTGGAGCCGTGGCTGATGACACCTATCAGAAATGCACACACACCTTAACAGGAATGCCATAATGAGGCACACGCACAAACACGAAATGTAACTGAGCGTGTGTTTGGGCTGCTCAAGTCATGGTCCCGGTGCCCGGACACATCTGGTGGAGCCTTG
Organism: Protopterus annectens; assembly: GCF_019279795.1. NCBI lineage: Eukaryota > Metazoa > Chordata > Ceratodontiformes > Protopteridae > Protopterus > Protopterus annectens. The sequence continues at coordinate 1,268,002,892 of NC_056735.1, forward strand.
CAGTACTCACCAACTACATGTACCCAAATAGTCATGGTATGTGCTATGCTACATAATATGATCCTGCAAAAACAGCTGCAGCAGGAGCAGCATAGGGCCGGGCCAAACAGACCCCCACCATTGCCAAGGCCATCACAGGCAGAGCGTGACTCGGAGTAGGAACAACCTGAACCTGACCCAGTAGGCAGAAGGAGGCATGCCCAGTATGCATTGGCCTTGGCAAAGAGGCAAAGCATAGCATATACACTGGCTCAGTAGGAACCCTGGAAATGATACCTCTCTCTGACTTGCACATATAGTAAAAGGGATGCCTAACTTGACACTACCTGTTTTGAAACATGTATAGGGAGTGTACTATGTGCATCCAACATAGGCAGCCCTGCAGCACCACCTGAGGCATGATTGCCATATTTTAAGCAATATAAAGCAGTGCTAAACAGCTTTTACCACTATTTAGTATATGTAAACAAAATTGCACACACTAAGTAGCACAACTTTGGGCAATGTCGAGCAATATTGGGCAACATTCAGCAATGTTGGTTAATGTTGAGCAATGTTGGGCAAGTTTGGTCAAAGTTGGGCATAGTTGAACAAAAGCAGGTAAACATGGTCATATTTGCTTTACTGTTCCTTAAGCAGTCTGGTCTGCCCAGTATGAAAATATGAAGTAGTGACAGCTCTCGAACCCAGGGCACTGTGCACTATAGTCACAGTATTGAACCACTAAACCATGACACTATTTCATTGGTCAGCCTGTATGAAGAAATGTTGATAAGTCTATGCAAAGTGTCTCATGGAAACCCTGCAGACACAGCATAATCCCTGTAGAGTTATGACACAAAGGTGAGCCTTGCAGTAAAAATACAATTTGATTTACAACACACATATAGTATAAATGTTAATATTGGGTGTGTTCACACACGTCAACAAATGTAGTGGACTTCACACAGCAACATACTGAAAGGTCACTCTGGGCATGCTCACACACTTGAATAAATGAGGTAAATGTCAGGCAACAACATACTAAAAGGCCAAACTGGGCATGCTCACACACTTAGGCCATGTCTGAGTACAGCATTGGGCCACACATCTGGCAGTCGCATGTGTTAACCCAGGAACCTCTCACAATTCACCAATCCTGACTTGTGCACACAGTGATATGACAACAGACACATATATAATATATTGGAACCCTGTCATAATCAAATATGTACTACAGATACTTAGGTTGTTCATAGAAAGTTGAAAAGCAAAGAAAATAAAAATCTCGAAATCAGTATCATCAATAAACAATGTGCACTCCAAACACTATCCAATCCAGGTCATGGAAAGATTATCTGCAAAGGAGTCCATACAGAACTATGACACTTCCTTCAGCTATGTTATAAATAGCAATGTACACTCATATATGTCCTGAGTCAGGGCCAACTGTAAATGACTGACAATGCCAACATCCTGTCAGACATACCCACCTCCCACTGACAAAAGGTCCTATCATCATACCAGGAGATATCACATGTAGAATGGGTAAATAGCTCCTTCCAAAGCCGAAAACATGGCATCAATTGGATTACATTGTTTCCCTATATGTGTGTCATAAGTGAACTACAGAACAATCAGACCCTGCACCTGAACAGTCTGTTGAGCCTCACCCTCTCTACAGGATATGAAACTGTTGAATGGGTTACAGCAACATATGGCACACTACACAAGTGTTGGTGCACAAAAGACCATAAGAACTATAGTCCTATAAGCCTATGAAGTCTGATCTGCAAGGCCATGGAGTCCATCATGATTGAAGTCAGAAACAGAGCTATTGGAAGCCTATAAACACACAACCCTACCAACTTTGGTTTGGTCATGGGCAGATCATGGCTCCCAAACCTGCTAGACTGTTTGCAAGGCAGCCACCCAGGACATACATCAATGAAATGAGCTACACATGTCCCACATACACTTTGAATAGCCCTTTTCCAGCATCCCAGACACATTGTATCCACAAAATCAACAACCTGTGCATAAATATGTATTGTCATCGGATGGATTGGCATCTGGGCCACAGCTAGATCACACAAGGTAAGAATTGTGGAGTCCTGTTCAAGCTGGTAACACCTGCTGTCCCCCATGGCTCAGTCCTGGGATTGCATAAAACTAAGTGCACACACATTACCATGTCTAGTCTGATGATGTCAGCATCCTACAAATATAGCAGTGGAAATAGCAACTCCCAGTAAAGCATATAGTGTGTTGTGTTAATGCGTATTTCTCCAGTATCATAATATAGTTAGGTAGGGGTTTGAATCCTGCAATTGCTGAGTGTGTGTGTGTGTGTGTGGGGGGGGGGGTATATGTCTGTGTTATTTCCTTTGAGAATAGTGCCCTTTTTGGAGACTAGGAAAACACCTTAAAAGTGTTATATTCCTCTTTGGCAAGTCTGATAATGTCAGCATCCTACAAATATAGCAGTGGAAATGAAAACTCCCAGTAAAGCATATCGTGCATTGTGTTAACGCGTATCTCTCCAGTATCATAACATAGTTAGGTAGGGGTTTGACTCCTGCAATTGCTGTGTGTGTATGTTTCTGTGTGACCTCTTTTGAGAGGAGTGCCCTTTTTGGAGACTAGGAAAACACCTTAAAAGTGGTATATTCCTCTTTGGCAAGTCTGATGATGTCAGCATCCTACAAATATAGCATTGCAAATAAAAGCTCCCAGTAAAGCATATAGCGTGTCGTGTTAATGCTTATCTCTCTAGTATCATAACATAGTTAAGTAGGAGTTTTAATCCTGCAATCTGTGTGTGTGATACTATTGGGCAATGTGTTGTGGGTTTAGCTTTTACTACTGTATGACATATCAATATAACAACAGTATGTGCATTGCCCACTTCAGGTATCTGTATGGCAAATACATATATGTACATGTGACCTCATTTAGTTCATAGGTGTGAAGCCTGCTGTCTACATGAACACATCTGTTACCTATGTTAGATTGTGCTGCTGCTTCTCAGACCTTCGGTCACATATGTATGTTTGTGACAAGGCCAGCCATTGTAGTGATCTGTGGCCTAGGTCATCTGTGTCAAACACACCCATGACAGTTTCTATAGAATAGTGTGAGTGAAGGTTCATGCCTGGGGTATATTTCAGACATGTTCAAACACAACAAAGTCTGTCAATAATGTACATTCATTATAGGTGTACAACAACTTTGTGGATATGCATACAGACCCCTTATTGCTTATGTGATACACCGAGGGACTTCAGAATACCTATGGAAATGTGAATACCAAAGGACAGATGACATAACACTTGGCTGTATGTACACATCAGTACCCATTCTACATGTTTGGGGCTACTACCTATGTGGTACTATTGGGATACTATGTTTAGTAAATGTGGATGACTATGCTATATTTGGCTTACAGCTTTAAAGCATGGGTTAGACAACAGGTATCTGTCTGTATGATACCCTTGTGGAGGATAAATGTCTCATCCGGAGAATGCATTGTAGGCCACTGTATGCATTTCCAGATGTGGACAGACATATCCCTAGTGTGTTTGATGCCAAACAGGAGTGGTCCCAGGAATGGGTGTTGGTCAATACCACTGGTTACTGGTATAGTATAGCACCGGATGGATCCAAATGCTACTGAGTTTTCTACATCTGTGTATCAGTTGTCAAAACATCATCTAACAATTGGTTATATTCAGGCCGTTGAGGTTGTGTATACTACCAGAATGCAAACCAATGACAGATAGTAACAGTATCACCCACAGCATAGTGTCAAACCATGTCATACACACATGTGTACCCAAGTTAAAACATATGTGTATTAAAATGCATACTGGCCACCAATAGAAACTATGAAGTATTGACACTCTATAATACAGGGCATGTCACCCTTCCCATGTGTCCACTATGCATGTACATGCAGACAGTGCACCTCCACCATATTCACAAATGTACACCTACAAATCTGTACTGAACACATCATACACATACTGTCCACTCACCAACACATGCTGCCAAAACTACACACATCAGCCAAGTGGCACATGGGTGGACAATACATTTTTGGAATTAACACTGTTGTAAACAATACTACATTGATAATCATAGCTTTAATGCATCATGCCTGCTCAGATATACCTGCAAGGATATCATTACACTGTACTGTTGACAACATACTAACATTGCTACACTGCTATAAAGTCACCCTGTGCATCAGCACCATGTTAGCTTGTTCCTGCATCAGTGTTGCAGATGACAGGAGGTGGCATAGTTTCAACATATGCACAGGGTGTGTTGTTGATTTGCCAGAGCCTGACATTGACCCATCCAATCAACATGTATGTGTGTGTGTGTGTGTGTGTGTGTGTGTGTGTGTGTGTGTGTGTGTGTGTGTGTGTGTGTGAGGGACAACAGTACAGCATGGGTCAATGTTGATGTAATGTGTGTGTGTATGTGTTAGCCCTAGGTGTTTGGATTATGTGCATGTGTTTGCATGCACACAGTTCCACCATGTGGCTGACATATATGGGAGGTTGTGGGACAGCCACAGACTGTACCTGCCAGGCTGTACAGATCACCATCTCTGGCCATGGACACAGTACCTGTGCCTGGCAGGGGTGCAACGGACAGTATCGGGTACTAAGCCAGACTGGGTACTATCATCAGAGGCAGAGGCATGTCCACTGGACCCATGTCCCTGCTGGGACTGACCAGAGCCACGTGCATGTGGTCTTCTATGTTGGTTTATTGACAGCTCAGCTCCAGCATTGCTGGGGCTGGTACTGCCACTGTGGGAGTGGCTGTGACTTGTGTGTTGTCCGTGATGACTGCCAGCCGATGATGTTGCCGGCATACGTCCACATCGACGTCTCGGCTGTCCTGCACTGTCCTGGCACATGGACATGACATTGCGGAGGACATATAATGTCTCCCTCCAACATTTATCAATGACCTCGATGTAGTGACGCACTGCACTGGCAAGGTCACGGATACTGTCATTGATAGCGGTGTTAGGTTGTAAGACCTGTGGGGGCACGTCTGCCAGGGGCATTACAACCAGCAGTGCTCCCAGGAGAACCCCTGGACATCTGTGTATGTGGTACCATTCCAGGAATCTGGGTATGGCTGCTGTGAGGGGATGCATGTGCCATAGATACCACACTATCCTGGTTAATGCCTACTGTATGCTGTCCCTCAGCTAAGGCCATTGGTGATGAGGGATGTATTGGCAGTATGAATGTGCACATAGATGGTGTGGAAAGCTGTGTACTGTCGATTGGTGGACCAACGACAGACCCTGTCAAACCTGCCTGTGCCCAACACATGTTTCATCATTTCCACTATTTGTGGCAGTGTCTTCAGGTTCCCTGCTGCACTCAACCAACACAACCTCAGCACCTGTGAGAGGGAGACAGGAAACACACTTTACAATCTGTACATGATGTTAGCACACATGCACACATAAACACATGCACACCTGCACACATGCACGCATGAACACATGCACATATGCACACATGCACACATGAATACATGCACACATGCACGCATGCACACATGAACACATGCACACATGCACACATGAATATGAACATGAACACATGCACACATGCACACATGAACATGAACACATGCACACATGCACACATGAACACATGAACACGAACACATGCACACATGCACACATGAACACATGCACACATGAACACATGCACACATGAACACAAATACACTACTCACTAAAGTAGACACACACACACACACACACACACACACACACACACACACACACACACACACACCGACAGCAATCCAGAACATACCCATTAGTGTTTGATGGTGGAGTACAGTATCACAAGCCAAAGAGTCCTATCACACGTGTCACCATGCAAGATGTGTGTTGCTCAACAGCATGCAGTGCAAGTGTAGAGAGTCCTTGTTAATAACAGTATACATGTGTTTGATGCATGTGTGTTGTTCAATGATTGGTCTCACCCTGGAACACAATGCGTACATGGACACAACATTGCTGTGCAAGTATTAAATGCTTTTCAATGTCCTGTGTACCATCACTCACAGGTATACATACCACGGCTGGATGCACACAACTGTCAGGTGTATAGCAATGAATGCTATGTGTTGTACTGTAGTTACTGTAACTGGATGTAGTGTAGTACCCTGAGCCATCATCAGACAGCATCATGTGGTCACTCAAGGCCACTAATGTGTGCCACACTGGCAACTATCTTGCTGTACCTGAACTGCAGCACTGTGGCTACATTAACCATTTCACAGGCAGTTGTTACATGGGTATGTAAGGTGTTCAATAGGGAGCATTGCCTAACATGAATGTGTTGTTTGTTGAAGAGTTTTGCACCACCGCATGATAAGCCTCTACCCCTCAGGTATAGTATGTGTGCTGTGTGGATGACATTTGGGATACTGGAGTCTGATCTTACAGCAGGTGTCTAAATATGCCATGTGTATCATATTAACATGTACTGTGTATGACAAGGTGGTGTATGTTGTGTGCATGTGCATTCACTCTGCCTATACAATGTCCACTACAGTGTACCACAATTGTCCTGGATGCTCTGTGTATAGCATGTGTTTGAGGAAGCTACTCATGTTACTAGGATGTGCATATTCCCACAGAAAACATGAAGAGCATGCATTATGTGTAGGTGTTTTACATGTGTATATGGCCTACAACTCACCTATGACATGCACATGTTATTTGCCATATTAAATGTAGAACATTCACCAGCATGGGTCTGCTTTGCTGTCACACCAGAAAGACCTACAAGGATATGAGACAGTTTGTCAGTGTCAACAACTGTGGCATTGCTGCTGTGAGTTTGCAATTTTACAGTAGTACAATGGTTGACTGTCACAGGCATACATATTATGTTCCAAATTATCAGTATTACACAACACCAGGCTCCACATCTTCTAAATACAAAGTACACATCTGACATATGCATGTTCTAACAATTGAGCTAACAATAGTCTACAGATATGCCATGTTACCTGCACGCTCCGAGTCAACTTGCTGGGTGACTCCGGCATCCATGATGACACATGTCTGTTGTACTGGTTGTCCAGGAGCCACCACGCTGAGGAGCAGCTCTTCCACTCTGGTGAGGGGCGGATGTGATGCTGCACCACCACCTGTGGCAAGCTGCTGTCTGCGAAATCAGAGGCATGCTGCCGGACATGTCTGATTAAATCACTGCAGTGATGGCATACCTGCTCATAAGTCCGGTTATGCATGCCTACGTCATTACCCCGACGGACAACATCTTGCCACAGTGCAGTGCCCTCATGCTGGTCCTGGCTGGTTCTGGAGAACAGCAGGGTGTGATGTTGTAATAGGGTGGATATAATTATTTCCTCCTCTTCAGGGGAATACGCAGGGTTGCGATGGTGAGACATGTCCCTGGAAGACAATAAAACAATTATTGTGAGCAAGTCATGTGGCACACTTAACATTCTAAAGTACAGATATCAGTGAAATGCCATATGTAGCAACCTATTGGCTGACAGTAGATACACACTTTTAATACCACACATCAGTGCTCAGCCCACAACTGCCTGACAGTGCCTGGCACGTTCTATATATTAAACCATGTTCTGCACGGCAACAAAGTGAAACCAGTATGTAAGACTATACAACAGCACATGGCACACTGTATGTGACACAATGCACCACCTAGCCACAGGAGGTATATATGACACTAATGCATACAGAGATATGTCATCCATTGAAATGATTGTAAAGTACAGTTACAGTACTACCAGTACACCACACTACTTGTTGATAGCAAACCCCTACATAACATATGTGCACATTCATCAATATAGGTGGCATACTGCTGTGCTACACTATACATGTTGCTAGATATGCACTTATATCCTGTAACACACATACGACCGAGGCCATGTTACAGGCATACCCACACACACATCAGACATACCTACAAGACACAAAGGTATGGCAACCCAGATGAGCTTTACCTGTGTACCATACAGTACTGTGTGTCAGCACTTACAAAACCTTATGCCTGAGGTATGTAATGTGTGAGGACTACAGGTAACAAGCAAAACAGTGTTTCCAAGCAATGTGGATATACACCATACTGTGCTGTTTAGGCCTACAGCTTCAGGTAGTACTACAGTTCATACAGGATTTGTATTCACTAGTGTTAACAATCAATAAGCATACATGTACTGCTTTAGCCTACAATGGCATACTCCAGTCAACGCCATGGGACTATGTCACACCGTATACCATACTGCTTTTCCTGCCTAGCAATAGCATACATATCTTTTGCAGGGATCAGAGCTAGAACACTACATACCATGATATAAAAAGTTTTCCATTAGGCTATCACACATATAAACAACGTTGATGCATTCACCTACACATTCACCATCACACTCAGTCAACCTCACATAGCAATTAATGCAACATGTACATGCGTGCGTGTATCGGGTCCTAGGTAGCTCATAGGCTATTAGGCGTAGGGCATATAGAAGCCTAGCCATATGGTACCCTGCCCTTCAACACCCATGTAATTTAAGTTCATGTGCCCCTGTCATGCAGAGCCACAGAGGTGATTCCCGGGTTGTATTTCCTATCTCACATCCATTCATCATGATTATTCATGATGACTGCTAATGAGGACCTTTCTTTGCTATTGATAGGTAGTTAGTTCCAGAGTATGGTATGTGTCTGAGATGAGAATGTACCACTCCAGCATGTTCTGCCTTTTGAAGTTACAAGGTTTAGATCAGTACAGTGTGTAGCTTGTAGGGATTTTTATCTGTTTACATGGAGCATGTCCAACACCTGTAGGTTTGGCATAGCTTCATTTGTTAGGCAGAGGTTGGCTCTAGGTAGGCAGTATGCATCACAGTGTAGCTGTGGATTTGGAATACAGTCTGCATAGGGCATCTGTTTGAGTCTGGTAATACTCTTTGTGGTGTTTGTGCCTAGTGTCTACAGTAGCTGTAGATGTCTTCTGAGGTACATACCAAAAGGGCCATTGTACTCTATGATGGGTTTTATGACTGATGAGTAGAGTGGAATACTGACCTCTTATTCCATGGATGACACACCTTTTGTGATGACATGTGGACCATACACAGTTTACATGACTAATTTGGCACTGTGATTATCAAAAAGGACACTACTGTCCACCTGTGTCCTGTGGTCTCTTATCACACTTTTGGTGTTGAGTAGACTACCACCTATGTGGTAGTTCATGGTTACAGGGTTTTTAACAAAATGGATGGCAGTACATTTACAACATTGAGCTTGAGCATACCTATAAACTTCCATTGGTGTACATATAGATTTACATGTAGGCACATATACAGTCTACTTTTCATGGTGGGAATATCAATTATGCAAGGGTTGAGAGAGATACAGTTATGTAATAATTTTGCACAGTCTTGTGCAGAATGCAGTGGGGGTATTCTCAGGCCATGTATCTTTAGCAGGACTCCCTGTCTGGAAGACTAAAAACTTAGCAAATCATACCCACAGCATTTAAACACCACATGTCATATATCAGCACTGTATGCTGTCTTGTTTGCCACACACTACAACCTACATGAAAATATGCACATAACAACCTTCACCAACATATATATGTCCACCCTTCACAAACAGTTGCAGTATGTACCTTGCTCTATGCACATGTTAAGATGCTAATATATCTGACACATAAATATCTCTACATATGTGTGTGCCATACACACACAAGGTGCACACTGTTGTATGTCCGTAGAACTCACGGATGATCTGTTGGGCCTTGCTACAACATGAATAGTTGTCACATGTGTGCATAACAGTAATATTACAGGGACTATTTATAGCTGCTAATGCTACATTACTATACTAGCCTGGTACAGCAGTTGTCAATGCTAAGCTACACATTATATGACTATCATGCATGTGTTACTCTGTCACATCCAGGTTTATATAGCTGTTTGCACTACTCCCCTAGACAGCCATTATACACAGTACTGTACAGAACATAGATGACATGATCGGATGTTTGACATTAAATGCTGAGCTACATATGTCACAGTTATGTCCCACTGCACACAGCTACACACTAATTTGTCCATGGCAGTAGTCATGCATGGCATCAGTGCATACATACCTACTGCTGCCACGTATGCATGTTTTAAAGTATTTACAGTAATCTTCATAAACATCTACTACTTGCCGGTAATCACATATCTGTTACATACCTGTTTGTCACTTTCAGGTCCGCCTGTGTATGTTTTGAGTAATTTTTTTTTTTTTTTTGGGTGTTACTTAAGTAAAGATTGCTTTTACTTAACTTCTTTTGGTTATGAATTAAGTATTTTTTTTACTTAATTAATATATTTGGTTGGTAATTCACTCAAGTCTTTTTACTTAATTAAACTTTTGTGTTATTAAGTAATAATTATTTTTTATTCCTCCCCAAGTTCAGTGATGCTTTAACACGTGCAATGTAATGATTGCATGTGGGGATAGCAAGTACAGTCTGCTTTTATAGGTATCTGCACATGTGCATGTGATGACCTCTGCACCAATTGGTGCCCTGCATTTGGTAAATGCATACAGCCTGCTGTGTGGTAATTGCAGTACTCACTGTCATAGTAACCCAATGCTATAAATTGCTAAGTTTTGTAGGCGTAGCCCTTTCAGATTTCCAGAGTGGGGCCCATGCTTGTTTGCTGTGGACACTGTTGTTTAGGTCAGAAGGTTGGTATACTTCTTATATCTGAAGCTAGAGGTGTAAACAGTGATATGCATGTTGTACTCAGACCTGACTGTTGCCACTTCCAGTACAGAGCTATCAGTGTAGAGTTTAACTCACCCCTACAAATGCTTACACAAGATATATGTGAGCATGTACTTTCTTTTCTACTTATGTAATTAACTGCCATACAAAAGTAGTTATTGAGAAGTATTCTTTTGACACATGAACTGTTTGTGAACTGTTATACTGTGCATATTGATGTACTCACTTCTGCAGGGTTTGTGTATTTTTATTGTTGACATTAGCACAGGATTCTCAGGTAAACTGGACAATTCCACTACTGAGTATGCCTACCTACATCCTTGGTTGACCCTAAACACACATGTATATTTAAAATTTGGGGGGATGCAGACATACAGAGAGCATTATGTCTTATTGTGTGAGTGTTATCTTACTGGACTTAAAGGATTGGTGTGTACCTGTTAGTTTATCAAGGCAGGTGGTCTGTCTGCATAGTTCCCAACTGTGAACCTATCCAGATGGTAGCCAGATGGTAGTCTGTTATTCTTTGTCTCTGCAACCCACAGGTGTTTGCAGCACTGGTACAATGACATTGTTACAGTCAGTTGTTACCAGTACATGGCTACATCCTTTGGTATTTCTGTATTGTACTCCTACATAAGGGTATGCTTGTGGAAGTCCTCACAAAGCTATTTGCAGAGTGTGTAACAGCAGATAAGCTGATATGCCTGTGTGTTTGTGCCTCTGCCAGGCCTATGAAACACTCAGATACATATTTGTTTGGAGTCAGGGATAGGTAGTAAACAGTGAGGTACACCTTTCAACTAATAGAGACAGTAAGGGTAGACTTAAGTGAAGCAGTGCATATGGATTGGTACTCCTTTTATGAAGTACTAGCGGTGTCTACTGTATTATTGTGATTATTCATTGTGTAATACACCACCTCTCTGACTAACGTCAGTACTTTTCAGAGGGATTCAGAGGGACACAGCTAAAATATGTTTCACAACCAGGGACATCCCTGAAAGGTAGTCACAGTTAGGAAGTATGGCCTCTGCCCTAATCAGATATGCCAGTGGTTGTCCTGTTATGATACTGTGTGGAGGTTGTAAAGTGCCACTATAACATTATTTGCTGCTAGAATGGCCGCTTCACTTATCACAGTCATGTAATGCAATTCCACAACAATTGCTGGTAAAGATCCACAGAACAAGCTTAGTCTTATGGCCTTCCTATTTTTCCTTTACATTCACTCATTGTATTGCATGATATATTTATTTCAGCACCAAGTTATTGTATATCTGCTGTGGCTTAGTGGCACTTCATGCAGTCAAGTGTATCCAAGGTCTGGGGTTCGAGACTGACAGAGGTGTTTTATTTTGCTGCTGAGCAGAACAAGGGCCCTGACATACAGGGTGATTAAGGCACTTTTAAGCAGTTGTAAGTGGGTTTGCTCGAGTTTGCATGATGCTTAGCGATGCTAAGCTTAGCGCACACATGCACACACTCGCTTAAAACCGTTACTCCTGCTAACCCTCGCACTAATTTCTTTGAAAGAAAAGAAAATGGGGAAATAGGAAAGTGGTAAAAAAGGGGGCAGAAAGAGGGAAAGACAGTGAGGAAACCAGCTCGGGATGTGCAGGATGGGTGTAGGGAAGGTCTATAGCTGCCCATTTCTTTACCAGCAACAGCTGTGCATATGTTACAAATTTGGAGTGAAATTTGAAACCTTCCACTGCTGAGACAGGTTTGAGGACAACAAAGTATGTTGTACTGCCAATTCTAATTATCAGTTTACATGTCCAACAGACATGTGTGTGAAATGGGCAGCTATGTATGGGGCGTAATTTTTTTGTGGGAACAGATTGCCCTTTTTTTTTTCTTTTTCAGGTGAGAGTGGAATGTGAGGTAGAGGAAGTAGGTATATTTGGGGAGGTAGGTTGGGGAAGTAAACAGACAAGACAAACAAGATGCATACAGAGGAGGAGTATGACACATGGGGTGGGTGAACACAATTGACGGGGACGGATGATTGGAAATCGCAAGCCCATGAGCCCCCGGATGGTAATAGTGGGACTGAGATCCCCACCCATGGGCAGTCACCACTGCACCTTCACAGCCCCGAAGGTGGCTATGCTGGGGGAAGCGTAGGAGGGGCAGGGTCACCCGTGAGTCACGCCACTCTCGCCTCAAGCTGGCGAGGGGATCAGCAACTAAAAGTTGGATCTCCCTATGCACCACAACCCGGACCCTTCAGAGGGTGACAGGTGGCCCTTCTACGCCCACGCTTGCAGGGGGGGATGAGCCCCATCCCCTGCAGCGCTTCCACCCGAAGGTGGCACAATACCAATGGAGGAGGGTAGCCCAGGCTGGGAACCAGACCTGCTGGTGCCAGGTACAATCACCAGCTGAGGAGGGACAGGTGGGTCCGCTGGGACTGGCCTTCCCATACGTTCTGTGATTAGTTGTGTTTAATTACAACATAGACAATAGCGTTCCAAATTAGTTGTAACAGCATGCAGTACTATTTCCATTAACCCAACACACCAGGGTTCCAACAGTTGAACAGCAAGCATAACACATGCATATATTGAATGACAGTGGGCATTACAACAGCATGCAGGGATGATTGGTGGCACCAAGCCATCAAGATTGTGGTGTTTGAACAGGGCACATGCATCAAAGTAAATGCAGATATTTAGAGAACAATAGGACATATGTCCCAACAAATGTTTTGAGATTAGACACGCCCATTGAGGTGTGGAATTGCATTGTTTATGCACATAGAGTAGGGTGTAAAAAGAAACCTCCATTAACATCTTATAAGTACTTTTACTCTACACTACATTCCTATTGACTGCAGATGTATATCCCCTACATGTATTATTACACTAGGCAACATGTATTAGGTTGTGTAATGGGTTTGGCTAGTTCATTATATACCTGACCTATATCTGACATACTAACTGTCCATGTTGCAGATGTTACTGCTACATAGTTATATTTTTTATTTATATTTATGTATCTACATGTCTGGATGTGTTCCCGTGACATTTTCAGTTAAATTTCTACAGAACCCTACATTTCATGTAGCACACTCACATTTCTGGGGAACACATTGACAAGCTACTCATGTGCCAGATTTACCTATGCATGCCTGCCATTTACCGAATGTTGAGGACTGTATATATGCTTCACAGCTACTGGCACTTCCTTCATCCACTTTATATGGAATTGCCCAACTGTGGATTGACAGCACTTAATACAACAGTACTATTTATTTAATGCAAGGGTACAACAACATTTCAAAGTAAGTGACACAGACACACTCCAGGTATTATACCTTTATTAATTACATTACACACTTTTCTACAGGCTCTCTCCTTTATTTGATATTACAGTGCATATGGAAGACTTATTCAAGACATATTATACCTTTATTAATAGGTTACAACACTCTTTTTCAGGCTCACTCACATAGTTTATATGACGCTACATGCAGAGATAGTATTCCAGACTTATTTTACCTTTATTAATGGGTTACTATACTCTATTTCTGGATCTCTGACTTATTTTATATAACAGTACATGCAGATAAATTATTCAGGGCATTTTATGGCTATATTATTGGGCTACAACACTTTTTTCAGGCTCTCTCACATATTTTATATAACAATACATGCAGAATAATTACTAACCTGTCTGGTCGCGCAGCCTTAGCAGCCTATCAGCTTAGGCTTGCTGATTCCCAGCATGGACACCTGCAGCTGTGAAGTAAATGAAGGGATATTGAGACATACCTATACATTATATAGACTATATTAGCATGTCTTACATACTGCATTTCATGGCTACCTACTGAGTAGTGGGGCATCTTGCATGTGATGGGCCTCCTGGATCCATTGGTTCAGTAAGTCCTGCTTCTGTCTCTTCAGGTCTGCATGGTGGTGATGGACCTGCTCACTAGTCCAAGGGATGCCTGTGGCACTGGTGAGATTATGAGCTAACCGGTTCCAAGCCTCTGCTTTGTACTCCATCCCTTGGAACTGGCCCTGCAGGAGTCTAGACTCATGACGGTGGACAAGGAGCCAAACCATGTATTTTGACTCCTCGATGCCCCAGCTTTGTGCTCGAAATTGAATACTCTCTTCAGCACCAGACATTCTAACTGCAGATGGGAGCTACAATCAGTTATGGTGAGTATTCCCGCCTATGGAGCTTAAATATGCCGCATTTCCTGCACTTTTTTGTGATTGGCCATTTTTGAAAATTCTCGGCTGACTGCAGACCTGCTTAGCAATGGCTAATCTACTGTTTATAAGTAAATGTATGTTAACAGTGGACGTTTATCCTAAGCTGTCATGGCTTAGTGCTTCAGTACTTTGATTATGGAGCACAGTGTCCCTGGTTCGAACCTTGTCATTGCTTTTTATTTTACTACTGTCCAGACAGGCTAGGAGGTGTGGCTGTGTTTAGGCAACTTTGCTCTACGTTGCTCCACATTGCTCCACGTTGCTCCACATTGCCCTGTGGTGCGCTAGTTAGCGCGGTGTGCAGCTCTGCACAAACTTATTGTGCTGGGTAAAGCGCTGCTTAGCTATGGGCAACTATATTGTGCTGGGTAAAGCGGTGCTTAGCTATGGGCAACTATAGTGCACTGGGTAAAGCACTGCTTAACTAAGGGCAACTAGATTGCGCTGGGTAAAGTGCTGCTTAGCTACGGGTATTTATATTTCAAGATCCTTCTTACATTTCTATATATACATTTTGTTCACTGATACATAGGCCATTTCACTGCTTTTTAGTAAAATTTTATTCATATATGTCAGGAATTATTTCATATACTAATTTAAAACATAAAATAGAAAGGGGAGTGGTGGGACTCAAACCGTGAATGCTTCCTCTTTGTGCAAAGGCTCTACCACTATGCTATTGCTATTTGGATTGATTTGCATAAACATTTCTTATTATGCTCTTCAACGCCGACATTGCTAACTGCAGCTAAGCTATGGGCACACCCATGCAAATATGTGCAAATACAGGCAGCTATATCAGGAATTATAAAAAAAAAATAAAAGTTTTACATTTTATAACTCTACTGGGGGTTTACAATGTGAGGAAGTGTAGTGTTGGGTATGTAGACATTTGAGCGGACTCGCTCATGTGTGTTGACATTTCACAATTCAGACACCTGCAAGGGCGTGGACCTTAGGACTGCTCGGCAGTCAGACATGCCCCCTGCCTTCCTGCACAGTCCCATGTTAGACTTGGAGTGGAGTCAGTGTGCCCTCATGAATATGCATGGCACGCTGACGTCATACCGTTCAACTGCAGTTTCAGAGTAAGACTTATTTAGTCTTACACCGAGGATTCGTGAATCCGGGGGCCTATTTTAACATAAACACAAGAGTTATATATAACTTAGAAATTAATGCAATTAGCCCAGGCGAGAAATTATGCATTTTAAGCATTTTAAACAGGTACGACAAATTGACTGAGTCAAAAGCCTTACCTAAATCAAGGCTAATGATAGAAAGTTCCTTTTTATTTTTATTTGCATAGTCTATTAATGTATGTGTTCTTATTATATTATCCTGTACTTGACTATTTAAAATATACCCAGTTTGATCATTGTTAATTAGTTTAGGTATAAGTAGATTAATAATGTTAGCTAAAATGGACTTGAACACCTTATAGTCTACATTTAAAAGTGTAATGGGTCTGAGCCCCCCAAGCCTTTCTGTGTTGAGAGAAGCCTTCTAGCTTGTCAGTGGGAGTGTAAGCACTAGGTAGCCTATCTACCACAAGATGAGTGGTTTCTGGCCCAGAAATTGTAGTTTAATGGCTGTTTGGGCAGATTTTCCATTTCTTTTAACTTTCTGGTTTAAAAGCCTGCATTTGCACTTGTTCCCACCTTTCCTATAACTAGTCTAGTCTAGTTACAGATTTGCTGTATCCAGGACTGTTTGCAAATTTCTGAGCCCCCTCAAGCCTTTCTGTGTCAGAGGGAAGCCTTCTAGCTTTTCAGTAGGAAAGGTAAGCACAAGGTATCCTATCTACCACAAGAGGAGTGGTTTCTGGCCCAGAATTTGTAGTTTATTGGCTGTTTGGGCAGATTTTCCATCTCTTTCAACTTTCTGGTTTAAAAGCCTGTGTTTGCGCTTGTTTCCCAACTTTCCTGTAACTCGTCCAGATATAGATTTGCTGTATCCAGGACTGTTTGTAAGCTTCTAAGATGTGTCAAAGTGTGCTCTTCAATTTTTCCCTTAGATTTGCTAGTTCTCTTCTCTCCTTCACTTTTACTAGCTTATTAGTCTAGCACTTTACCATACCAGACTTCTTGTAGCAATTATTGTAGCACACAAAAGTGCTACCAGCACTAAACATTCTACAATGAAACAGCTCCAGTACTTATTATTAATGCCCACCTTCCAGGCATGTCTAAAGATCAGTTCCCTGTGTTTTATACTATTAATCTGGTGAGATTAGGCATCCTGAGACAATGTAGCAACTGCATCATGTACACTGACAACCCTCTCCTGTTACTTCCCTACACTCAGACTTGCGAGAGATGCACTTATATATCCAAATTGGAAGCCAAGCACTCTCCAGCCAAGACCTGAATAGCTGGTCAAGAGGAGAAGGTCAACACTTGCACCACACCACATGGAACACATAGCCCTCCTGAAACATGCCAGCATTGCCCTCACATAAAAACACAAACCAGACACCTACCTTCATGGAGGTTCTCAATAAAAATCTACCCAAACAGCAGAGACCTCCGAGGCAGAAATGCAGTCAATCACCACAGCACAACACTAATCATGAGACACATAACTCTACTAAACAGTGTGCCACTCAAACAAAGCCCCTAAGGAAAATCAGCATGCCCAGCACACTAGTCATAGGTGACTCAATAGAGAGGCACACTGATGTCCCACTCACTAGATTGAATAAGGAGAAAGTAACAGTCATCTGCCTGTCAGCTGCCCGGATCCACCACATAATGCACACACTCAGGTCCCTCAACAACAGGTACAAATATGACTCTGTCATTGTACATGTGGGTGTGAATGACCTGAGACATACCTCCCTGGACTACTTGAAAAGAGACATGGAGGAGCTCTCGTATTAGGTAGCCCAGGTGGGTATGACCCTAGCTCTGAGCAGCATCCTGCCATCACCGAGAATAATGCTACAGTACAAGCATAAAAGGATTGAGTTCAACAATTGGCTACATTTCTGGTGTCATTCTAAGGGGATCCAGTATCTGTCTGCCTGGGATGACATGACTGACAGACCTCGATACTTTGCCAGAGATGGCCTGCATCTGTCACCCCTGTGCTTCCAGATACTGGCCAAGGCTCTTGCCAACCCTATAGTTCCCTTTATAGGTGGTGTTCCAATGACCAAATTACCACCATAACAGCTAAAAACAAATACAATCTCAGGGTAATGCTGTTCAATGCTAGAAGTCTAAATCTCAAAATGCACTTGCTCGAAGCACTCCTTAAAATGGAGAACATTGACATTTGTGCTGTAACAGAGACCTGGTTCAAGGCAGCAGAAAGCACCCCTGCACTACCAGGCTATAACTCATTCCACACCTTTCGGCCCCAGAACTTGGCCCGAAGTTCCAAAGGCGGTGGTGTTTCCATATTCATAAAGGATGCTCACACCTCCAGACTGGAGCCCAACATAATACATCAGAGATACTTCAGGTGCAGCTAAGATTGGGTAAGACAACAATTCAGGTCGCAGCCTGTTATAGGTCCCCAAACATATCCCAAGACTCACACTCCATGTTCCTAAGCACCCTGGAGACTTTTAAGGTCCAACCCAACACTCCCATACTGGGCAACGTCAACTACCCCTCCATTAACTGGGAAAACTACTCATTTACCAATACACTTGTGCAACGTTTCCTGGAATTCATTAATTCTAATGCCCTGGACCAGCTCGTTCTTACCACCACTAGAGGTAGCAACATCCTTGACCTGGTCATTACTAACACGGATGACCATTGCTCTACACCAATAGTCAACTCCTCCCTGGTCAGATCCAATGACAAACTAATCACCTTGGAAATCCACATCCCTCCCACAGCCCACTGAAAGTTAACCACTATGAAAAACTTCGCCAAAACTATCTTTGGGCTCCTAAAAACAGAGGTGGCTAACTTCACGGCACCCATGGCTTGCATGTTGCATGACCGGCGAATCATACACCAATGCACTGTACGAACATGTACACAAATGCATGGATCTCGCCATACCCAATAGAACCAAGATGCTGTCCTCTAAAAAAAGGAAGCCAATCTGGTGGTCCCCTGCCATAAACAAACTCTACAACAGAAGGAGGAAACTGATGCAGAATAAGGTGAAGTCCCAAGACTGAAAAAAACCCTTTATCCTTCTATGTGGCACACCTCATCACTAAGGGCTTTTCATACAGAAAAAAGGAGGTCATTGTCCCACTGTACTCATCCCTTATTAGACCCATTATAGAGCACAATGCTCCATTTGGTATGTACCTCACGTCATCTGCAACAGCTGGAAAGTACGCATAAATACCTCACTAAAAGAATCATAGGCCTAAAGCAGATGCCATATACTGACCGTCTAAAAAAATCACCAGCTATACTCTTTGGCATATCATCTACTCAGAGGTGATCTCTGCTTAACATACACGGCCATGTCAAACCATGAGCTATTGGACATGCTCCACTTAAAGAAATCCCAATCCCTCAGAGCCGCACGCTCCAGGAATCTAAACCTTCTTATCACAATGAACAAAACATGCTGGAGGAATAGGTTCCTGACCCAGAGACTCCTCATATTCTGGAGTAGACTGCCCATACATGTCAAGCAGAGTGCCCCCTTGGCTCTCTTCAAAAGGAACCTTGATGATTGGATGGGAGATAGGAAATTCACCCTAGGGATCACATCAGTCACCCTTCTAGACAGGGGTCCAGGGAAGTAAATATTGTGGGAAGAAATATCCAGGGAATTGTTATGGCTAGGCTTGTATAGGCCCTAGGGATGATAGCCTAGTACCAACCTATGAACCTATGTAAAGAATCTTCATGGCAATATGTAGATTTGCTCTGAGCTACTGCACAATGGTACCTCCTATACCGAGCCAACAGATATTGCCAATATACTGCCCGACAGATTCAGTGGAAACTTTAGCCCCCCCCCCAAAGGACCAATCACAATACCAGTATATTGCCAGGCACCCAGTATTACTACTGCACAGGTTAAAACAGCACTATCCAAGGCCAAGAATACAGCTCCTATGGGACCTGACAATATCCCTGGTTGTGTTCTACATGAAATACAGAGTGAACTGGCACCTCACCTGTGTGCCCTGTTCAATCACAGCCTCACCTCAGGCTTTGTCCCTACAGAATGGCGCACTGCTATAGTCATCCCTCTCCACAAAGAAGGAGCGACTACAGACTCTGGGACAGATCTGATATTCAAAGCTATGGAACACATCATCATGGACTTAATAAGCAAGGATATAGGAAATCTCCAAACTCTGGATTCCACAGTTTGCTTTTGTGAAGGGTAGATCATGTTTGCTCAACTTGGTTGACTTCTTTGAGTCAGTTACCAGAGCTGTGGATGAAGGCAGTGTGGTTCCTACAGCCTACCTTGATCTGGCCAAGGCCTTTGATACCATTCCCCACTCAGAAATCACAGAGAAATGCACTAAGCTAGGCATCAACCCCTATATCACTAGATGGGTTTCAAACTGGCTCACAGATAGAACACACAGTGTGAAAGTAGCTGACTCCAAGTCAGACTGCTGACCAGTCACGAGTGGATTCTCACAGGGATCAGTCCTGGGTCCTCTCCTGTTTGGTATCTACTTCTCTGAAGTCCAAACCAACATGAAGGGACTCTGGCTGACAAAGTTCACAGACGATTGCAAGTTGGGAGCCATTATTAACTCCCCAAGTGATGTTGACATCTTACAGAAAGGCCTCACTGAGACCAACGACTGGTGTCAGAACCATGGCCTTAAGCTCAATACCAAAAAATGTGTGTCGTCATCCCCTTTGGGAAAAACCCAGTTCACATGAATTACCACATCAATGGTAGTCCACTGAACACAGAGGCATTATAAGAGATCTGGGAACACGGGTTGACAGCAATCATTCTTTTAACCATCACATTGCCACTATGGTCAGAAAGGCCTTCTATGTGGCACATCTCATTACTAAGGGTTTTGCATCCAGGAAGAAAGAGATCATTGTCTCCCTCTACTCTTCCCTCATTAGGCCAATCATTGAGTATAATGCCCCATTTGGCATATACCTCACTAGACACCTGCAACAACTGGAGAAGCCACAAAAGTACTTCACAAAGAGGATCCTAGGCCTTAAACACTTGTCCTGTATGGACAGACTCAAAAAAACTCCATCTAGTCTCTGTCTCATATCGCGTACTTGAAGGCAATCACTGCTTGACTTACAAAGCCATGTCTGACCCAACTCTGTTAGAAATGCTACATCTAAATAAATCCCAATCCCTCTGCACCACATGCTCCAGAGACCTCAACCTCATTATCACAATTAACAGAATGTGCTGGAAGGACAGGTTCATACACTCCGCATACATGTCAAACAGATCACCGCACTGGCCCTCTTCATGAGTAATTTTGATGAGTGGATGGGAAATAGAAAATTCACCCCGGGGATCACTCCAGTGGCTCTGCTTCACAGAGGCACTGGAAACTAAGGCCAGGTGGCATGATGCCAGGGTAATCCTATGGGCTAGGCTTGTAAAGGCACAGGGGTCATTAGCCTAGTACACACCTATGAACCTATGAACCTATTTCTTGGCAGCAGGAGACAATAATTATATCTAATTTGATGTTTTAAGTGCATTTAAGATTCTACCTCCTCTCAATCCCTGCCTTTCCTCTTTCCATTTTTTAACCTCTCTTGTGCCATCTACAGTGTTTCTTTGGATTTCCTGTTCAACACCTAATCTGGGCTGCCATTCCAGGGGTCTTGAACACCCTCTATGAAAAAGTACTTCTGGTGATAGAAGAGGTAATTTCTGCCTACAATCTACCACTATCTGTGTTCCCACCTTCCCCCGACCTTCTTGCTCAGCATGACCACATCACATCTCACTGACATAATCTCATGGATCAACATCATATCTCCTGGCCTGTTCTAATCTTAGTTAAGATTCCTTCCACTCCATCACATGGATGCTTTGGTGACTTTCCTCTATATTTTCTCCAAAAAAAAAAATGTCATTTTCCTTTGTTTTTCTTTTATGGCGTCCAGAATTGCAAACAATATGAAGGTGTGGTCTGATGAATGCACATGCTTCAGAAACATTTCGTCCATTTCTTTTTCAGAGATAGGCTCATAGGATCATAGGTAAGTACTAGGCTAGCTCCCTTTGCAGGTCATCTTAAACCTAGCTACTTTCCCTTGTTGACTTTAAAATAACCTATCCCATCTGGTTCTAGATTAGCCTTACCCATCCCATTGTCGATAATTATGTTATCCTTAATGAGAATAACTGGGATCATACCATATCGATAATTTAAGGGCACCCATACATGGGATAAAGGATTTAGAATATTCCTCTGTCTATTAGTAGTACAGGAGGCAGTCCTGGGGTAAATTTTCTGTTTCCTCTCCATAACTCTAAGCTGCATTTGAAAATGGACAGAGATGAATTTTGTTTGATGTGGATGGAGAGTCTATTCCACAGCAGTTGTATCCTCTGTGAGATACATCTGTCTCTTCAAACCATTCTGTTGATGTTACAGAACATGTTTAGATCCCTAGACCGACTGTTGCTGATGTCATTTGACTTGCTGATGTGCAGAAAATCCATCAGTATTTTGTTGGGGGAATGCCTTGTATGCCAGACACGTTACCTCTTAAAAATCTGTAGGATGTCGAGATGACCTACATGTACTAATAAGGAAAATGATTCAAGACAAAACCATACTAGATGCAGTGTAAAAAGACATCAAAATACTTACACAGAACAGCTTATGCTTTTTAATTACAGGACTTCATAGGTTCATAGGTTTATAGGTGTATACTTGGTTAATGACTGCTAGGTCCTTTATAAGCCTAACCATGCCACCCAAATATGATCCACAGACTGAATTTATATGGGCTGATTTACTGACTGCCTCTTTCCATCAGAGACATAGGCACTGGACCAGGGGTGAATTTCCGATTACCTATGCATTGGTCTAAGTTGCATTTAAATAGGAATAGGGAGGAACTCTCCTTCAAATGGAGGGACAGCCTGTTCCCTGAGAACTGCATCTGTCTCTCCAACATGTCCTATTTATGTTTCAAGCATATTTAGGTCTTTTAATCTAGCAGTTCTGATGCTGTTTGTTTTGCAGATGTACCAAAGGTTCATCAAAACAGGGTCCATGGATGCCTTGTATGCTAAGCAAATATCACATATCAAAAGTCTGTATGATACTGAGTAAAGAGACAGGGCTATGAAGTCATCAACATAGGACATTGTATTTACTCCCTGAATTCTTTTTTGTAGGGAACCTTTGTATATGTTCCAGTTGCCGATTGTGTCTGGGAAGGTACATACCGAAGTGTGCATTATACTGTATGATGGGTTTGACGATGGTCAAGAAGAGTGGTATGATGACCTCTCTGGACCTAGATGCCATACCCTTCTTACAGGTTGAGCAACATAGGATTTTCTTACAACCTGAGACACACGTCAGTCAAAGGCTAGATTAGTATCTACATGAGTTCCCAGATTCCTGAGTAATAAATCAAGTTTTAGGGATGCTTTATTGCTACTGTATTTACCAGGGTAGACTGACTTCTCAAAAGGTACTATAATGCCTTTCTTGATATATTAAGCCATGGCTTTAGCACCAAGTATTTGTCTGTGTCAGACTTTCCTGAAGGATGATATCATCTTGGAGGTATAAAATACCTGCTCCCACATTGTAATCATCTGTAAACTTGATTAGCTGGAGGCCATTGACATTGGCTTTGACATCTGAGAAGTAGATGTCAAAGATGTCAAAGAAGAGTGGGCTTAGCACAGATCCCTGGCATCTCCACTGATGACTAGCCTCTTTGCAGAGGGGACTTACCAATTCTAACCTCCTGGGTCCTATCAGTGAGCCAGCTAGCTATCCATCATGTTAGAAAGGGGTTTATACATAGCTCTGTAAGTCTGATTTCAATGCATGAGTGCGGTATTGTATCATATGTTTTAGCGAGGTCTAGACAGGCAGTATGCAGTTTTCCCCTCATCCTTTGCCTTAATAACCTCTTCAAAGAAGTCCACCCGATTCAGTAAGCAAAACCAAACTGGAATGGATCCAATGTCTGGAGGCCTCCTTTGTCCTTGTTGATAATATCCATTATAATTCTTCCCCTGGCTTTGCAAACAAGTCTAGCCAGACTAACAGGTATGTAGTTTACAAGATCTGTTGAAGGTCCTCCTTTATGAAAGTGGATGATGGTCACAGTTCTCCATGTGGCACAAAACATGTTTTAAGATTATAGTTAAATAATGACTCCAGGGGTCCTGATAAGTCATATTTTAGACTGTTTAGGAGACATCCTGAGATGTTATCAGGGCTGATTGAGGCCATGTTTTTGGCTTTAGGGAGTACAGCCAATAAATGCTTCCTATTTATAGCTGGATGGGCTATGTTGGAGAACATTTTGGGAGGGCTGGCTGTCGGGTGGGGTGGGGGGTAAAGTTGAGATTTAATTTGTCTGTTAACATGTTAGTTAAAATGAGAGGTTTATTGAATGTGTCACCAATACCCATCAGTTCAGCACATTGCTATGTGCTGTCCTTGAAGTTTCTGACATAGCTGAAGAAGGTGTTATGGTTATATTTCACCTGGAGGGCTACCTTCACCTGAAAGATGACTTTATTTGACCTAATTAGCCCTCTTAGTTCTAATTTACTTTGAAGAGAGAGTTTTTATCTTCATGGGAATTATCTTTCCTGATTTTTGCCATAATACTTTTTTCTTTTTATTGTATATTCTGTTAAATTTCAGAAGCCAGTAGGGTGGTTTGTTTCTGAGGCTAGTTCTGGGTAGGTACCACAACCTGTATGTAGCCATTGCATGGTTCTACAGAGTTTCTGAGAATAATTCTGCATAGGCTGCTGTGTTCTTGGGTTTGAGGCACAGTGAATTTTGACAAACCATCACTTAATAAAAGGTAATTGCCTTGGAATAGTTTCTAGCCATTACTTGTTTTAATGAGATTACACAGTGAATTTTGACTTTGCAGGAGACAGCTTTATGATCAGAACTTAGCAGAAAGGATGAGCTCAAGGTCTTGTATGTTGGAACCTCTATTCTTTCCATTTTTTCTATTTAGTCAAGGGTGTTTGTATTTCTGAAGTTAAGGAATCTCTATGCTTGTAGATTTGAGGTCATGTAAGTTTCCCAGACTATACAGGGTAATTAAAGTCTCCCATGAGTAATTGTTAGGTTGGATGGTAAGTGTCTCCAGTAGGACCAAGTATGCATTGTGAGCTTCTTGGGATATGGATGGTGGCCTATAAGTACCTAGAATATGGTACAGGATTTTGTCTGTGGTGATCTGCACATGGAGTAATTCCAGCACATCATCCAGTTTGGCCACCTTAGAGGTATACTTGTTATTGATGTATATCGAGACACCTCAAACTTTAGCCCTTGGCTGTGCAACTACTAGTCTAAAAATGTGGTAGGCACTGAAACTTTGCATTGCTGTGGTGCTCTCTACTACTTTAAGCCATGTCTCAGTAACTGTACAGATGTCTATATTTTCGAGTGTGAGGAGGGCTTGGAGGGAGTGATTTTTTTATTTAGGCTCCTGGCATTGAGCAGTAATACCTTGAAGTTCAGTAGAGGTTTTTGCAATATCCGTAGGATTGTCAATTTGGCATTGCCTAAATAGTAATTATGGAAGTGCGTAAAGTGTTAGCCAGAATTGAATAGACTTCAAGGGAAATGTGCAAACCAGCCTTGGCAAAGCAATGTGATCTGCTAACCATGTCCTCTCAAGCTTACAAATACTGGAGCTCCTTGCAATGACACCAGAAAGACAGACAATTGTTGAATTCAATCATTATTTGCTCATATTGTGGCATTATGCTCGGTGATGTTTATTTGCTACTCACTGCTAAGCTCATACCAGTCTGAGACACTAGTCCAAAAGCTTCATAATGTCTCTCCTCATATAGTCAAGGAAGGTTCATCTAAGGTCATTTACACCAACATGGACTATGATGGAGTCATACTGGCACCTGTGGTGCAGCAACTTGAGTGCTTGTGTAATTTGATGGATCCCAGCTCCAGATATGCAACTTACAAGGGCATCAGTATATCTTACAATGTAGTCCCCTATGTCAAGAGTCCTAGGAAGTGTGTTTGCTTGCCTTAGGGGCTTAGTGTTTGAAGCTCCACTGAAAGTGACAGTATGTGTGGTCTTAGGTGTTGTTTTTTGAGTGCCCTTTGGGCTTGTTGAGGCATAGCTTTGTCAATGGATGATCTAGGTGATTTTCGTTGTTTAAGAAGATTGCTTTTAGTTGCCTAAGCATACTTTAGTCTATCTGTGTGTTGTATGCTACTTGACATGGGTGTCATGTGTGTGGTTTCAACAACTTAATGTTTGCTTGTATGCAGGAATTTAACCTCCGTTGTCATTATGTAAGTACAGCTCTTGCTCTACTTTTACTTTTAGAAGAGGATCTAGAATAAGTTGGTTGCATGCTCCATATATGGTTTAAAAACTCAGTCTGTGCACCCTGTGATGAAGAACTAGATTATTCCTGTATATCCCATTTTTCATATCAGATTTTCAGAAAATATTTAAATTGATTCTTTGCTAAACATGTTGTGTGTATTCATCAATAATGGTGTAGAACACAAACCTATACAAGCTGCTTTGTATGCTGTAGGCAAAACTGTCTCGATTCATAGTCTTCCTCAGAGCCACGTCCTGCACTAGGCAACTTAGGCAGTGTCACTTGGGGGCACCATATTGGCTTGGTCTGCTATAAAAAAAAAAACTTCACTAGAACCTTCTTAAATTCAAAAAAACATCAGTAATTCTGATCAAATACAGCGAGCACTAGGATCTTGCAATTCACTCGAAATGGAAGAACTTCTCTAAGCCTCAGAAACCTCAGCATTAGGAAGACGTCCTAATGTGAAACCCCTTGGGAGATTTAGTGGGCAACATCTACTGCAAAGGTAGAGGTGGTCCTTATTAAGGGCAGATGGATCTGTTGTTCTTTGCAGCAAATGTGTTGCAGATATGCATGCAGGAGATATACCAGTAACTTCAAGCCCCTTTTGATGAGCAAACAGGAGATATGCCAGCCAGATGACATTGAAGACCAGACCAGTAAGGGGTGTGTGTTTGTGTGTAAGGTCCCAGTTAAGGGGGTTGTCTAGTTAAGTGACTTTGCTCAGAGTCAAACCCTTAACCTTTAATTATTAAGATCAGGCAAGTGCCTTAAACTTCCACACCAGCTGCCAGGTCTTCTTTCATTTTCTTTCTTTTGTTTTTTAGATCACTTAGGATTACAGTCTATCAATGTCAAAGTTTCAGAGGTGTGATATTCATCAGTTGCTGACACTACTCTGCAGCATAAGGAGGATGGGGTGCTAGACTCCTGAGTGTGTTCTCCTTTGGATAAGATGTCTTGTTACTATGAACCTGCTTTCAGTTTGCCAGCTATTCCCTGTTGTATATCCCCAGCGCACTATTTTTTTTGTAACATTGACAATTCAAGCGCAAAAGGCACTGAATTTATAGTTGAAACACTGAAATACAAAGTTATTTGCCAGCAGCAACTTCTTCATTAGTTATAATTCTCTTTAATGTGAGATTTTTCGGCTGACTTTTACTTCTGCAGGGATTATGCCTATTGACTGATATTGGTGGATTTATAATGATGGCCGTTTGAGTGGCCTTTAATGGCTGAAATGTTCTAAAATGAGTAGTTTTCTCATTATTGATTCATATGTTTTGTTTCCTTGCTTACTGAAAAAAGGTTTAAAACTACAAATGTAAAATATACTCTCTAACACGTGGTGCTGTATTAAACAAGTAATATATTTTAATACTATTGGGGGATAATCAAAGACTACATGCAGTTTTGCATGGTGCTAAAGAGGTGTGCAGGGGGCTAATGGTTTGAAAATGACTCAAAGGTAGACTTAATTCAGCACTAGCGAGATGCATTTTCTATGAATGCAGGTTTCAACCTTTGTGAGTTTCGTGCTAAGTCTATTTTCATTGTTTTGTATAGTAAATGGTTATCAGTGCCTGTGCTGTAAAAATTGAAAAAAAATGTTTTAAATGAAATCCAAATGTTGATAATCATTGCAGATGTAAAGAAGAAAATAGTATGTACACTGACAGGCTTGAGCAGTGTTTATGGTAAGTGGGAGGTATGTCCTGGCTGCTGGTTGGGGGGGGGTGCTGACTGGTGGTGGGGTGCTGGCCTGGTGGGTGGGGGCTTATCCATTACCCTGCCAAGGGTCCCATTGGCCCCATTTGACCATGATTTAGCTCTGGTCTCCCTCACTGCACAGTAGCATATCTCTGCTCAACTGAGCAGCAAAGGGCTTAGTGCCACATGTAAATGTGGTAGTGAGGGTGGGGGGGACGCTAGGCCCTACGCTAGAATGATTCGTTAAGCATTCTGCTACAAAGCTCATTAGGATAAACTATCTATTATGGTGATATATATATCTAGATATATATATATATATATATATATATATATATAAATACACACACACACACACACACACACACACACACACACACACACCAATTTAGTTGCATACAATGGGAAAGGATCTGCATAATCTACCAATCCAAGTAAGTAGTGCAATGTAGTGTGCATATGAGATAATATGTTAGAGTGTGTGTGTGTGTCTAGAGACAGTGCAAGACTGAGTTCTGTGAGTGTATGTGCATGAATGGTTATTCTGAATCTATCTCTGCTTCTGTGCATGATACTTAACCACTGCATTGCATTACCTGTGGCCAGCATGGATGCAGAGTGAGTGGGTGTGTGTATCTGTGGGTATTAATGTGCAGGGTTGCTAACTGTGTGTCTGCATGTGGTCTTCACCTTTGGAGGTGAAGGGGCTGAGTAGAGAAGAGCCAGTCTTGCTTAGCTGTGCTCTATTTAGCTACACTTTCTGACAGCTCACATTAAGTCACTTTATAGTTGGTTAGTGGAACTTGGCTTATTGGTGCAGCTCGAGTTGTGGTGCTGTGCTTTTACATATGAATTTAAACCAAAGTATTCCTGCAGATCTTAGTGTCATCTAAAATTGGTAACATTCAGCTTATCCTTTTAAAATTCAGTCCTAAGAAAATAAGCACTTATTTTAAACTTTCAGAGACTAAAACTGATCAGTGCCCCCAACTTTTAGAAATTGCGATTGATCACTTCAAGGCTGAAGTAACTTCAACCTTCAGAGATTGAGACTGATTATCTCATGGCTGAAGTGTCCCTAAATTTCAGAGATTGAGACTGATCAGTTCATGGCTGAAGTGCCCCACTTCCAGAGCAAGCACTGATCACCTCATGGCGAAAGTACTTTCATGCTGGCATTATAATGGTACTTGAAGTTCATTTGGATGTAACACTGGAAATGGAAATGCACTCTCTTTTTCAGAAGTGAGAGTGAACATCAGAAATGTGGTAGGCATACTTCATCAAATGTTCAATAGTACTTGGACATCAATACCACAATGGCTGAAGTAGTAATCAAATCATTGCTTTCAGAGTGATAGTTTTAGACACCAATGTGAGCTTTGCAGAAACCAAGCAGCACACAGAATTAGAATTTCTGCTTAAACTAAATACCATTCTGTTGAGAAGATTGCAGCATCTAGAAAACAAGGTAATTTGGAACAATCTGCATACTTTAGGGCTATTTGAGGGTAAGGAAGGCTGTGAACTTCATTTCATGGAATTGGCTTTCTCGTATCCTGACATGCAATATTCCTACATACTCTCCAAGACAGTGAACTCATTTAGCAATGAGGTCACATCTTCCTAATCTAAATTCTCCAGGAGATCCATTATAAAAGTAAATTCCTTAATTCCATTCCTACCAGGTTAAGGGCATCATGTTGAAAGTCTCATGGGCCAAAGGCTGACTCCATTATTACAAAAGCACATTTGCTTTTTGACAATGACAGTCTTCATTTTGTGAAGTAACACTGGAAGGAATCTGTTCCTCAGATCAAGCTACTTGAGACAAAACAATTTTCTGTACATTATCTGTCCAAATTGTCTTAGGCATTGTGACATTAAACATCAATTGCCTTGATTTTGTATGAAGTAGTTTTCAGCTGTCAGCCTGTGTGGCTACCAAATGAAGCCAAATCTGAGATATGCCATCTGTCATGACTGTTGAAAAGATTCAGTTTGAAGTAGACAACTAAAAAAAATGTCTACAGGGAGGACTATAAGATCTAGTATGGGATAAAGGTGACTAGTGTCTCACAATGTTCACAGCCTGTGTCATCTCCTTGAATAGACAGCTATTCTTAGATCCATTGTATCCTTCTACTTACTATGAGAGGTTGGTAAAATGGATAAGGTGTTTACCTTATAGACACAAAGTGCAGGGTTTGATTTTCACATGGGGCAATTGGCTAGGCTTAAAGTGATTCACAAGGGGAGTTAGCCTAGTACTAATCTATGAACCTATGTTTTAGTGTGTGTTTTTATAAATTAATTTCTATAGGCAGCAAATATCTTGGATATATTGTATATTATTATCATTTTGAAGCATCGAGGAAACACATATGTGATTTGTGATTTACAATGTAATCCTCTATCATGCAGGCGTTAATCTCTCCCCTCCTAAGATGGATCCATGTTTTGAGATAAAGCCAGATAACCTGAGGTTTAGGAGCAGCCTATGTTCTAGAGGTGCCAGTGATAATGATGCAGATTAGCAGATGATGTTGGTTCTCTAGTCCTGAGAAGATGAAGGTGGTCTTCTCTATTGCATAACCTGATGCCTATGAAGGAATAGCTGTATGACTTGAAGTAATATGAACCAGCTTAGCTTTTTATGGTATCCTTGAAGAGGTGCATGTGGGGTGGGGGGGGGAAGGGTTGGTATTCATGATGTGTAGCAGGTCCTCTCTCTCTCTGAAGCAAGGGAGTTCTTTAGTTGCCAGGGGTAGCATTAGGGCCCATAGAAAAGACCTCAGCTCACCAGTGGAAGATTCAGCTTAGCACAGGTACTGCTGTAATAGTTTCCTGCCCTGGGAATAATTAGGATCCATTCTTAAATGTGGGTAGTCTTAGTCTGTGAAGTTTGAATCCAGGCTACCATGTCAGTGGAACAAGAATAGCATAATGCAAAAGGAAAACTAATGTACTGGGTGGTGGAGAAAGGGGACCAAACATGACTACATTAGAATGCTTCCACCTCTCACACACAACAACTAACAGCAGGTCACATTAAGGCTGAATTTCTTTCCAAAGATGGGGCCCCAGTGGGTAATGCTATGTGCAAATTAACTCTAGTGGACTAGGGAACAAATGAGTAAGCTGGTGACAATGGCTTGATTGTGCACAGGCACAACTGAAAGAAAACACGTGGAAAAACGCTGTCATCAACCAAATTATGATTTTATAACTGCTACATTTTGTTACTTTTCTACTTTTCTGCTATTTATTGATTTCAACCTTTAAGAGCAAGCTCATTTCATAGTTAGATCTGGGG
The DNA here is from genome assembly GCF_019279795.1 of Protopterus annectens. NCBI lineage: Eukaryota > Metazoa > Chordata > Ceratodontiformes > Protopteridae > Protopterus > Protopterus annectens. Next base: position 1,268,034,457 of record NC_056735.1, read on the forward strand.
GATTTGATTAGAGAAGCAAGTAAGTAGTTTTTGTACTTTATGTGATCTAGACTTTCTCCTATTAACCTAGTGAACCTGGGCATCCTGAGGCAATGTAGCAATTGCCTCATATACACAGACAACCCTCTTCTCTTACCTCCAAACACATCCACTTGTGAGAGATGCACATACATAGCCAAACTAGAGGCCATGCTCTCTCAAACCAAGACTGGGCTAGCCAGTCAAGAGGAGAAGGTTAACACATACATCACACCTCATAGAACACATAGCTCCCTGGATCACACACCCCCACACCTCTCACATAGTAACACAAAACATACACCCACTTTTGCAGAGGATCTCAATAAAAATCTGCCCAAACATCAAAGACCTCCGAGACAGAAACACAAGTAACCATCTCACCCAAACACATCCCCCAAAACACATAGCCCACATAAACAATATGCCACTCAGTCCAAGTCCTTACGGCAAAACAGTCTGCCCAATACATTAGTCCTAGGTGACTCAATAGTAAGGCACACTGATGTCCCACTCACTAGGTTAAATAAGGAGAAAGTTACGGTCAGCTGCCTGTCGGGTGCCAGGATTTGCCACATAATGCATGCACTTGGGTCTCTCCACAACAAGTACAAATATAACTCAGTCATTGTCCATGTTGGTGTGAATGACCTAAGACGTACCTCCCTGGACTACATGAAAAGAGACATGGAGGAGCTCTCAGATCTTGTAGCCCAGGCAAGTATGACCCTAGCCATGAGTGGCATACTACTGTCACCTAGAATTATACCACAGTACAAGCAGAAAATGATTGACTTCAACAATTGGCTAAGTTTCTAGTGTCATTCAAAGACGATCCAGCATCTGTCTGCCTGGGATGATATGATTGACAGACCTCGATGTTTTACCAGAGATGGCCTGCATCTGTCACCCCCTGGGATTCCAGATACTGGCAAAGGCTCTTGCCACCCCTATAGTGCCTTTTTAGGCAATGCCCTGAAGACAAATTTACCACCATAACAATTGTAAGCAAACGCAACCTGAGGGTTATGCTACTCAATGCTAGAAGCCTAAATCTCAAAATGCACCTGCTCGAGTCACTCCTTAAACTGGAGAACATCGACCTCTCTGCAGTAACAGAGACCTGATTCAAGGCTTCAAAGAGCAGCCCAGCGCTACCAGGCTACATTGCATATCACACCTTTCGGCCCCTAAACCTGGACCAAAGCCCTAAAGGAGGTGTGGACTGAAGTCCCAAAGGCACTGCTGTATCCATCTTCATAAAGGATATGCACACTTCCAGACTGGTTGCCCAACATAATGCATCAGAGATACTACAGGTGCAAACAACACTGGATAAAACTGCAATCCAGGCTGTAGCCTGCTATAGATCCCCCACAATGTCCCAAGACTCCCACTCCACATTCCTGAACACTCTGGAAAGCATTAAGGTTCAACCCAATACGCTTATACTAGGAGACTTTAATTACCCCTCCATTAGCTTGAAATATTACTTCTGTTCCAACTCATTTGCCCAATGATTTCTGGAATTCATTAATTCCAATGCCCTGGACCAACTCATCATCACCCCTACCAGAGGTAAAAACATTCTTGACCTGGTCATTACAAACATGAGGGACCATTGCTCGACACCAGTAATCAACTCCTCCCTGGTTAGATCTGACCACAAGTTAATCACAGTCGATATCCAAATCCAACCCTCACCCCCCATGAAGGAAACCACAGTGAAAAACTTCTCCAAAGCCAATTTTGAGCTTCTAAAGACAAAAGTGGCAAACTTCACATCACCCACGCAAACAGGGAATGGATGTATCGCCGCTGAATCATACACCAAGGCACCGTATGAGCATTTACACAAGTGCACAGATCAGGCCATACTAAACAGAACCCAGATCCTGTCCTCCAAAAAAAGGAAGCCAATCTCTTGGTCCCCTGCCATTTACAAACTCTACAGCAGAAGGAAAAAACAGTTGCAGAAAAGGGCAAAGTACCAAGACTGGAAAAATTCCCTTGTAAGTCTCAACAAAAAAATGAGATCCCATATAAAGTGCTCCAAAGCTAGTTATGAAAACAAAATTGCAACAGATGCTAAAGATAACCACAAGGCATTCTATAGTTATGTAAAGAATCTGCATAACAATACACAGAAGTGCTTTGAGCTACTGTGCAATGGCACCACTTATACTGAACCAACAGATATTGTCAATATCTTGGCCGACAGGTTTAATGCAAACTTTACCCCCCCCCCCCAAATGGCCCATCCCAATACCCGAGGAATGCCAAATCCCTAATATCACAGCTGCACAGGTAGAAGCTGCACTATCCAAAGCCAAAAATACAGCTTCCATGGGACCTGATAATATACCTGGCTGTGTTCTACATGAATTACAAATGGAACTGCCACCACACCTGAGTGCCCTGTTCAACCACAGCCTCACTTCAGGCTTTGTTCCCATCGAAATTGCTCCACTACAAGTCATTCCACTCCACAAAGGGGGAGTGATTACTGACACAGGAAACTACCACCCCATCAGCCTGACGAGCCTGATCTGTAAGGCCATGGAGCGCATCATTATAGACCTTATAAAAAGGGATATAGGGAACCTTCAAACCTTGGACCCCTCACAGTTTGGGTTTGTGAAGGGTAGATCATGTCTGCTTAACCTAATAGACTTCTTTGAATCTGTCACCAGAGCGGTCGATGAAGGCAAGGTAGTCCATACAGCCTACCTTGATCTGGCCAAGACCTTCGACACCATCCCCCACTCAGGGATAATTGACAGACTCACTAACCTCAGAATTAACACCTACATCATACAATGGGTTGCAAACTGGCTCATGGACAGAACCCACTCTGTGAAAGTAACAAGACTCCAAATCCGACTACCGGGCAGTCACAAGTGGAGTCCCACAGGGATCAGTCCTGGGTCCCCTCCTGTTTGGCATCTACTTCTCTAAAGTTCAGGCCAACACCAAAGAACTCTGGTTGACCAAATTCACAGATGACTGCAAACTGGGAGCTATTATTGATTCTTAAGCTGATGTAGACATCCTACAAAAAAGTCTCACAGACACCAATGACTGGTGCCAGAACCATGGTCTTAAGCGCAGTGCTAAAAAGTGCATCTTCATCCCCTTCAGGAAAAACACAGCGCCTATGAACTACCACATCGATGGGAGCCCTCTCAACTCCCATAGTGTAATAAGACATCTAGGGACACAAGTAGATAGCAACCTCTCCTTCGACATCCATGTTGCCGCTATAGTTATAAAGTCCTTCTATGTGGCACACCTCATTACAAAAGGTTTCTCATCCAGGAAGAAATAAGTCATAATCCCTCTCTACTCATCCCTTATTAGACCCATTATAGAGTACAATGCCCCATTTGGCATGTACCTCACTAGACACCTGCAACAACTGGAGAAGCCACAAAAATTCTTCACAAAGAAGATCCTAGGAATCAAACACCTTCCCTATACAGCCAGGCTCAAAAAAACTCTAGCTTTACTCTGTCTCATATCACCAACTTAGAGGAGATCTCTGCCTGGCATACAAAACCATGTCTGACCCATTGTTGCTAGACATGCTTCATCTAAAAAAGTTTTAATCCCTCCACACCACATGTTCCAAAGACCTCAACCTCATCACCACATTAAACAGAACCTGCTGGAGGGGCAGGTTCCTAACCCAGAGACTTCCCATACTCTGGAATAAACTCCACATTCATGTCAAGCATAGTACTTCACTAGCCCTCTTCAAGAAAAATCTTGACAAGTGGATGGGTAACAGGAAATTCACCCCAGGGATCACTTCAACAGTATTGCTCGATAAGGGCACAAGGAACTAATGTCCGGCAACAGGACTACTGGGAATATTCTTGGGCTAGGCTTGTGTTGGCTCCAGGGCCATTAGCCTAGTACTCACATATGAACCTATTTACTGCATTGCAGCATTCACGGTATGGTAAAGTCCAGGAAGGATAATTTTATTATGAATTAGTTACATTTTACTCTTGGTCTAAAGATGATGGCATGATAATCTATTTTATTTACAAAGGGTGAAACAACTGATGGAGATTAGAAAGATCCAAGGTTTGTTAGCAGGATATCCAAGGTGCTGAAATCTGGAATTCATACTATTTGTTCTAAGGTATATTGATTAACATAGTCAAAAATATTTCAGCATATTTATTTGTTGTTCAGTTGCTTACCAATTTAATGTTTATGCAGATAAAATCCCTTATAAGGACTGTATTTGTATTTAGTTTTGAATCCTGGATTTTAGCCAGGAAATCCTCATGCTCTGTCTGACAACACTGATGTTAATTGTATGATTTTATTTCTTTATTTTTGAGTCTAATACAAAACCACTTATACCATGGGTTCTGTAACAATGAAAGGAAGTATACATTGGAGTTTGACATATGCATTTTGGATTTTTTAACTATATTTCAGTAATGGCACAGATATCTATATTCTTCAAACAGAAACGCTTCTAAATTCCATTTTATTAATAAATCGTCTAACATTTAACTAATCCACCTTCAATATCTGATCTTTTTTGTCTTGTATACTTCTTCATTACTTTGTCCCCTTTCACTCCTTTTTCTCCAAAACATATGTGAACTTTTTGCATATTGATAAAATGCATGCTGATAGGGAGAATGTAGATTTTTGACAACTGCTATCACTGTCTATAGACAGTTCAAATACCTTATTCTTCTGCTTCAAAACGACCAATTATTTCCATGGAAACTGACTAAATTTTTCCATCTGCCAGGATTCCGATATAAGGTAGATGAGCTTTGATGTGAATTCCATGTGGTAAACATTGGTGGGTGTTCCTATCTCATATTCTTTGGGTGACTCTTAAATATTTTAAGGCACATTTAAGCAGTTAAATACTTTTGAAGAAGGAGGAATGGATTCCTTATACAAATCCATTGTGGATCTCTTATCAAAGTCAGCACTTTTTGAAATACCAAGGTGGAAAATGTCAAATGTACTGCGGCAGAAATGCAAATTATAGCTCTGGCATTGATAGTCTTAAAAGTGAGGATATCAAACAAAAGGGTTAATTGTAACATTTATGTTCCAACTCTGTAATAGTAGTGGATGCTAGCTCTTTTGCCAAAGTTTAGGAACCATAAAGCCAACTTTCAAGCTTTAGTTGACCCCACAACTGAGCTATGGATCATTTTTCAACCAAATATTTCATTCATTTACAGATTACTGTATCCTTAATTTAAATATTTTCATTTTAGGAAAAGCTCTTGATGACTTTGTTTCGGGCATTCTTCTCCCTCTTCTACCTTTTGATATAGTATAGTTCTAGTATGTTCACCTCACCTCTTTAGGTATGGTATAAACATTGCACAACTCTAAATGCAACAATGTTCTTGGTCCTGATAGACTCCATTTGGATTGTTTTAGAGTCTTTCTTCAGCTACTTCTAACACTGCTTCTAAATGTGTTTCATTTTTATTCCAATAAAGTGGCTGCCTCTTCAGATTCATTGAGAACTTTTCAGATAAGCATCTTTTGTAGACTTGGCAAATGCACCCTTGATAGCACAATTTGAGCTATAAATTCCAACTATAAACTATCTATGAAAATATGGGCCTATTGGACGTCTAGATTAATAATCATTATGATCTTTCATATTATACTGACCTAGCAGATTTTGAATAATTCTGACCAAAGTATCCTTTAACTGTTTAGCAATAGCATGTGACAAAACCATATACACTTTACAAATATCCACGTAATATGAGCAATATTGGCATACACTACTATTTACCTGGATTGCTCTAGCTATAGAATAGTTACACAAATGGGATTTCACACCATATTCCACACTTCTCATTGGGCTGTGCTATTTTGATACGAAATGTTCTACAGGCAACTAGTATGATCACAGGGCACTGATGCCCTTTGCACCTCCAGTGTGGATTACATTGTACTGATGCATGCATTGCAATATATTTAGAGGAATTTAAAGCCTTTTGCTGTTGACTGTCAAGGAATCTTTTGAAATCATCCTTATAATTAATGATTAACCTGTGACTAACAGGGTAAGGTATATAGGTGGTGCCACTTTTATAGCAATGCAAATGCAGATAAATTGCATGAACAACACTACCAATGTATCCAATGTCCATGTACAACTGATGTGCTCAGCAGCTTCTGGTTAAACAACAATTTCATCATAATATAAACACTGGTGAATAGATGAATACTGTAAAATATAGATAGGCATATAAAAGCATCTGTCTTTAGACATACTGATCATAGCAACAGAGAGTGACCTGTACAGCCTACTATGGCTTACAGTCAGTAACACTATAGTACTCCAGCCAAAAGGGGATATATCTGTAGTAATTCATTATATCAGCATTCTGTGCAAATGCCCCCAGCTCCACAGGCATGTTGAGGGAGAGTGCGCATTTCATGACTCACTCCTTGCCATTACCATGGAGCAGTGAAGAGTCAGTGAGGAATCACCATCCCATTGTGCTGTACCATCTGTCAAACTAGCAGTACTACAAACTCAAAATATTTAGCACTATATATATGCTATTGAGAACAGGTATGACCACAGATTACATAAAACCAAAGAAACCATGTTGGGTAAAACCTTGGTGCAGAAATAAATCCAAATGAAAGGTAAAAAGTAAAAAAATGCACCAAGATAACACACAGCAAACGTTTAATCACAGCAAAGTACAAAGTGGTAAGCGCTTTCACAACCAAAGTTGCTTCATCAGACACCACAGTAAAAAATGCACAGGTTTAAATAGAGATTCTAAAATACCAATTAATCAATAAAAATCACACAATGATTAAGTAGCAGTGAAAAACAATCAAGCCTCATGCTCAAACTAAAAAAAAAGCATTGCTTAAAAACATTGTACAAGAAGGAATCAAATACTATACATGAGAAAGCACTTAAAAAATTTATAAAATCATTATAAAACATGGAAAAATACTAGGCAGGAAAAAGTTAAATAGAATACTTGGAAACTAATAGTTAAATACATTAGACTAATTTTGAAAGAACTTAGCTAATCTTAATGCTTGAAATGTCTAGCCTTTAAAAAAGGGACCAAGGAAGTAGTAGCATTCAAACCAGGATACTTTTCAGCATTAAGTTTCAAAATCCACTTCTGTTCATGTCCCTCTGTGATATTCTCAATGTCACCACCTCTGGGGTTTCTATGAATATGTTGTAGAACAAAGAACTTAAAGGAATGAGAACGGCCATTGGACATAACATGATTGGCTAGAGTATTTGATGGTTTATTATTACTAATATCTCTTAGGTGGTCTAGAATACGATCTTTAAGCATTCTATTTGTTTTTCCTACATAAAAAGCAGGACATTGTACACAAAAACAATAATAGACCACATCTGTAAATCTGCAATCAGTGTATTGATTAGTGTACAAAGAAAATTCCTAGTAGGATGTACATATTTATTTTTGCTATATAAAAATTGACAAGCACTGCAATTCCTGCATGGAAAAGTACCATGCCGATTGGATCTAATAATAGTTCTAGATAATTCACCATGACATAGATGTTGTTTAAGGGATTTATTATTTCTAAAACTAAAAATAGGAAATGTCCAACCTTGTCTACCAGTCCAGGTACTTCTTGTAGCAAATACCAATGCTTTTTGACTACATCTAAGTATTGATTGATGTTACTGGAAAACTGAAACACCACTCTAAAATCATTACTAGTTCTGTTAGTATATCTTGTATTGTCAACAGCATCACCAGCATTAAAATAAGGTTTACATCTAGTGCTTCTCAGCTTCCAAGCATTAGAGATAGTCTGTTCAATGTCTGCAAAAGAGTATCCCCTATGTAAAAATTCTGTTTTTAAATTAGATAGGGCAACTACTGCATCTTCATCTCTGCTATGCAGTCGCAGTGTTCTAAAAACCTGACCCTTGAGCACGTTCCTAGGAACGTGTCTAGGGTGCATACTAGATTTGTACAAAAGAGTATTTTTTCTAGTGGGTTTAAAATAAATATTACTGCAAAGACTATTTAAAACAGATTTACTAATCTGCACATCAAGGAAACTGATGTCAGTGTTGGAACTATGGTAAGTGAACCTTAAAAAATCAGTAGTTGAATGCAAATATTCCACAAACTGTGCCAAATCAATACCAGAGCCTCTCCACAGCATAAACACATCATCCACAAAGCGGACGTACCAAAGTATTTGTCCAAAGAATGGATTATTGTTTGACAACACATTTTGCTCTTCCCAGCTGACCAAAGCCAAGTTGGCGTAGCTATTTGCACATGCAGTGCCCATGGCCACGTCAACTTTCTGCAAACAAAATTGCTCCTGGAACATAACAATGTTGTTCTCTAGGATAATCTCTAAGAGACTACAAATCAACTGTATCTTAGTGTTGGTGAAACACTTATTCACATAAAGAAAATCCCTAACGCTGTCAACACCCCAGGTGTTAGGTATACTAGTGAATAAGGATTCAATGTCTAATGTAACAAGGACAAAATTCTCATTAACATCAACACTTTCCATTCTATCATAAAGCCTTTGCAAAAACATCTTTGTATCCTTCAATATTGCATGGCAGTTTGCCAACAAACCATGTAAACATCCCTCTACATAAATAGAGAGAGGTTCAGTACACCACCCAGTGCCTGAAACAATAGGACGCATGGGTGGAGATAACAAATTTTGTGTATTTTGTAGGCCATATACCCTGGGAACAAGTGGTTTATACACATTAAAATACTTAAAAAGTGAATCATCTATTAAATTCGTGATTAGCAAATCAAAAATTAAAAAAGAAACTTTATCTATAATAGCGTTAACAGTAGGCTTGGAAATGCATTGATATGTATGCGTATCAAGTAAAAGTTTCTCCATTTGTGTGACATATAAATCCTTGTCCATTAACATTATACCGCCTCCTTTATCTGCCTGCTTAATAACTATTGAATGTATATTTTGTAATTCTTGCAGGGCTCTGTGTTCATCTACTGTCAAGTTATAAAATGACATACTAGTATCAGTTAAGTTGTTTAATTCTCTAAAAGCAATTTCACATACATCTATGAATCGTTGAATACCTGTTGGTAAAGCTGGAACAAAGGTACTAGGTTTTCTGTATATATTATGTCCTTCATTACCTGCAGTAGTATATGTAGGAAACAAACACTTCAGGGAAAGACTTCTGCCAAGTAGTCTTAAGTCCTTCAACATTAAGTTCTTTGTTCTACAACATATTCATAGAAACCCCAGAGGTGGTGACATTGAGAATATCACAGAGGGACATGAACAGAAGTGGATTTTGAAACTTAATGCTGAAAAGTATCCTGGTTTGAATGCTACTACTTCATTGGTCCCTTTTTTAAAGGCTAGACATCTCAAGCATTAAGATTAGCTAAGTTCTTTCAAAATTAGTCTAATGTATTTAACTATTAGCTTCCAAGTATTCTATTTAACTTTTTCCTGCCTAGCATTTTTCCATGTTTTATAATGATTTTATAAGTTTTTTAAGTGCTTTCTCATGTATAGTATTTGATTCCTTCTTGTACAATGTTTTTAAGCAATGTTTTTAAGCAATGCTTTTTTTAGTTTGAGCATGAGGCTTAATTGTTTTTCACTGCTACTTAATCATTGTGTGATTTTTATTGATTAATTGGCATTTTAGAATCTCTATTTAAACCTGTGCATTTTTTACTGTGGTGTCTGATGAAGCAACTTCGGTTGTGAAAGCGCTTGCCACTTTGTACTTTGCTGTGATTAATCGTTTGCTGTGTGTTATCTTGGTGCATTTTTTACTTATGACCACAGATTAGTGATGCTTGTCCATGATATTCACTAAACTGAGCTGACACAGACATCATAATGTAGTCAGAGGGACTTGATGATTCTCAATATATACTAAGAATGGCTGCAATTAAACCATACATAAGATAAATTAAATAGTATTTCCAGTGGTATCATTACTCTATCACATTGGTTACCCAACATCAGGATAAGTCTGTTTTAACATGTCAAGCAGAGTACCTCATTATCCCTTTTCAAGCACAACCTGGATAACTGGTTGGGAAATGGAAAATACACCCCTGGGATTCCACCTGTGTCCCTGCTGGACAGGGGCTTTGGGTGGTTACTTGTCTAAACATGGGCTAAACTCTTGGCCAGCCTTATAAGGGCTTCAGGGCCAATAGACTAGTAACTTCCCATGATCCTATGAGTCATGCTAATGGCATCAGCATGTACAAGCCATAATGTGTACAACCGATTTATGTGACTTATTAGGTGTAAAATTCAATGATTTGACTCCAAATGTCAAATAAAATACTTTTCTGACTGATAGATTTGAGCCACAAACGTTCAGTATAATAATCAGTCAAAGCACATAACCATGTCCTTTGGTTGCGTTTATTTGTAAAATGAACAGCATATAAAAGTTAGTAAACAATTCTTATTGCAGTATGATGTAAATTAGATATGTGCATCACAGTAACATAAATTGATCTATGAACTGAACTGAACTAATATGAATCTGCCCTTATCCTTCCTCATAGGATCATAGGAAGTTACTAGGCTATGGGCCCTGAGGCCCTTATAAGCCTAGCCAAGAGTTTAGCCCATGTTTAGACAAATCTGCATCTGATGCCCATGTCAAGCAGGGACACAGGTGGAATCTCAGGGATGTATTTTCTATTTCCCATCCAGTTATCCAGGTTGCACTTAAAAAGGGGTAAAGAGGTACTCTGCTTGATGTGGAGAGGCAGTCTATTCCACAGATGTGGGAGTCTTTGGGACACAAATCTGTCCCACCAACAAGTCTTGTTGATGCCACAGACCAGGTTGAGGCCACATGTATGGGTTACTTGAGTGGAGCTTGACTTGCGGATATGCAGCAGTCCCATCAAGGTGGGATCAAAGATTGCCTTCTATGCCAGACAGAGGTCACTTCTGAGAAGTCTGTATGAACCTGAGGTAGAGAGATAAGGCTTTTAGCCTATCTTTGTATGGTAGAATCTTGAGGCCCTGGATTCTCCTGGTGAGGAACCTCTGTGGTCTCTCCATCTGCTTTACAAGGTACATGCTAAATAGGGCATTGTACTCAATAACGGGCCTTATAAGGGAAGAACAGAGGGATGTTATGACCTTCTTGTCCCTACCCTTACTTATGAGGTGGGCCATGTAGAAAACTTTCCGTACAATGGAAGCAACATCATGATGGGTTGGGAGGGTGGCCTAATGGTTAAGGTGTTTGCCTTACAAACACAAGGTACAGGGTTTGAGTCTCACAAGGGATAATTGGCTAGGCTTAAAATGGCTCGCAAGGGCAGTTAGCCTAGTACTAATCTATGAACCTATGAATCTTATACTCTTTCTTCTGTACAGCTCACTTGACAAATAATTACTTCCCTAATACCTAGTAAATTATAACAAGATATATTCTACCTAACCAGTGGTTCTTATCAAAAAGCATAGGTTCCGCATGGCCTGTCTGTCTAGATGTGCCAGACACATAACAGATGTTTCCCGTGAGAAACAGCAGGGCGTCCTGCTTCCTGCTTGACCATAAGGAGAGGAGCTCACTGTAGACTGTGTTTCTCCATCAGCACTATATACTGTAAAATGAAGACGAAATGAAGTTATTCTACTTGCATTGCATGCTATTTAACAGAGAGTAAACTGCATATATTCGATATCTAGTCTAACAACTCCCTGAAGAGGGATTTAGTCCTGCATGTATGTCATAAATGCATAATTTCTGATCAGTATTTTCCTTGTTGATATGCTATGATCTGGAGGCATTACTTGAGTTTGAAATTCATCCTGGAATACATCATGCTGTGACACCACTATTCTGCATGCATACACATCTGCATCTGTATTACATATTTGTTCCAGCTCTGAAGAATGCTTTCCCTTGATGAAATGAGTCAAACCTACATAAATGTGATTAGCATGCTGTAAATACACCAAATAATCTATAAAGTTAACTACAATCTCTGTAATGTATCATTATGCTTACACCATAAATACTCAGCTATATCTAAAGAAATGTTGAAAAAGCAATTAACTATAACTGCAGCATTATTGTCTACATAATACAGTCTTTCTGCTGGTGATTCTGTAGGCTGGGCATGCAGCTGGTCAAGTACAGTACTGGCATGTTATACAATTAATCAGATATTGAAAACTATCAGGAAATGTAATATAGTAAGCCTTACTCTATATTGCCCCAAATCACTGCTGAGGTGCTAGAAAAGCATCTCTGATGTCCAAAATTAACTTGATGTGTCCTTGTTACAATTATTTGCCTTTCCAGACCTCTCTTCCCCTGAACGCAAGGCTGCTTGACAGATTTAATGGTACATTATTAGTGATCTGTAAGGCTGCCATTTCTTTTTGCTGTTCTCTTGCAATTTTACCTTCCTTTCTTTACTGTTCGCAAAGGTGAATTTGATGGATTTGGCCCTTTTACTATGACACCTTTTTCCTCTCAGTCTGTAATACATTTAGAAATGCTCTGTAGTGATTTTTATTTATTTATTTATTTTTTTAGAATGGGATACTGTTTCTGGTAAAGTGATAATTTATACTTAGGGTGTTCTGTCAGCACTTCAGCTGTTGCAACCAACCCAGAATCAGTTTTGTCTCTAGTCAATAAATATGCGTATTTTTATTTTTGCTGATTTTTTAAAACCCTATGTTTCATCTGCACAGTCTATTGTACATAACTTTTAACAAAATTCTTGTTTGCACAACCGTGCACACTACTGCATTTTTACTTGTTCAGACGTACATCTATACCCAGTATAGTACTCTCACATATTTTCTACAGAACTATAACAGCATTAACTTGAGCTATTTTAAGCATTTCTTCTGCATGTTGCCATTTATATCAATACTGCTGTATTAGACTGATCCATACCCACAGGGCTACTCTCAGTTCTTGCATTCTGAGTCTGCACCAGTGGTATATTTGTACTGGCTTCTGAAAATAACAAATGGAATCAATCCAGTATTTAAATCTGAAGCCATATTGATATTAGGAACTGAAGGAACTGCTGTTGTTTTTGCATCAGTCCTTAGATTTTTTTTCTAAATTAGGATGTAGTGATTCCTACTAAGGATTAATACATGGTCTTTCTGTAACCTAATTCACCACAGCTTGTTCAGGTTTCGGGACCTGTCTGTTCTTAGGTGGAACTAGTGGTACTGGTTAATCAGTACTAGCTGCTATATGCTTATTTTTCTATATCCAATCCTTTGAACACTGTTTCTTGGCATACCAGGTTTTTTTTTTTTTTACAAAAAAATGTAGCTTTGTCCTCTCCTCAGTCTGGAACACTTGCATTCTCTTCAATACCTGCCACTTCAGTCTCTATCGAAAATATTCCATTCCTTGCATCTGATGCTTGCATCCAAAAATTAGCTATTTCTGTTGAATTACTAATTATACTGCTTCCACTAAACTATAATCTGTAGCAACCAAATTCAAAAAACATTGCTTGAATAAATTGGTAACAGGCAGGATTAGATGAATTACCATTTATCAAAACTGCATAAGAGGTCAAAGTATGCAACTTTTAATTTGTTGTGGAAACATGCCAAAGAATATGACTGGAAAACATAAATCTACATGAACTATATGGTGAGATGGAAGTAGATACACAAGGCTAGATGATAAAACAAATGATGTATCACATTATACGTGACAGATAAGCTACAAGATATTAAGTGCGAATATGTGCATGATGTAATCTAAACGAAATCATGGCACTACTGCAAAAATAACGTAGTTCACTTCAGAAACGTTAATGTTCATTTCTTTGTTTCTTCCATGCTGGGAATACTGTTTGCCTTATTTCTTCTTATAAAAGACACATAAATCTCTTAAGTCTCTGTTAACAGAATGACTTTAAAGTGGATTTTTGTCATATTTAGGCAAGCACTATTTCTGCATATTTTGGCATTTTACTCATCTCTCTGAATTAAGTTGTCAGAAGTATTCTCCTGATACCTGTATGTAGGCAGAAGTGCATATGCTTTGGAATCACTTATTAGTTTGCCTATTTATAACTTGCAGGATTAATGAATTCACACAGTTCTGCACAATCTTAAGTGCTCAGCATTTAAATGTATACAGGTTACAAAATCAAGTGATCTTAAAAGACCTTCTATGCTTTATTCAAATGCTCGATTATGCCTTGTGCTGCATTAATGTAGTATCCTAGTAATCTCCTGGAAAATGGCCATAAGCTCAACGGTTCCAACAAGTCAAGAAATACAAAAATTAAATAAGTAAATAATTCAGATCCTCAAAGAAAGGAAGTTAGTGAGTGTACATTATTTTTGTGTGTGTTTCAGCAGTGCATAATTAGAAATCATGTTAAGGAAGAAAAACGTGAGGGCATAATCCAAGTGCTGTGACCATGCCATGATGAAGGAATTGCATGACTGTGATTTTAAGCGGTATGCTGTCTGGAACCATGTGATCCTGATACGGTTACCCTTGACAGATTGTTCTTTTCAGTTTCCCTTGCAAGACCTATCTAAACAACTTCCAGCATTGATAATGTTGTTAAAGATTCAGAGAAACTTGCCCATAAATAGGACACTTGGGAGCCCAGCCATGCTCAGCCTGAAAATGTGTGGATATATGGATGGGTGTCAGGTCCAATGCCAGATGAGTGGCAAGCAGGCACATGACAAATTAAGATGAACTAAACCTTGGCAGAGGACACTGGTTCCTGGAACTTCAATGGTGAAGAAGGAACTAGAGCTTGTGTATGAAGTTGAAAAGTACCATGTAAATATATAGTCTTTTCTTTGTACACAGCATTGTGTCAGAAAACACACTACGATGAAGCTATACGTTTACCAGTCAGTTTTCCATCCCCAGTCTTACCTGTGCTCATGAACCTTGTGTATATACTGAAAGGATTAGGTCATGGATGCAACCAGTGGAAATAAAGTTCCCTTATAGGGCTGTGTGGCTCACTTTGTGACAGGCTGAAGGGCTTGGCAGTCAAAGATCTTGGAGTAGAGCTACTGCACATCAGACTGAAAGGAACCAGCTGAGGTGGTTATCGAACCTAATAAGGTCATTCCCTATTGTCTCCCATGGTGGCCTATGAAGTACAGCATATGTGTGGTCATGAACCTTGTGTACTTACTGAAAGGATGATGTGACAGATACAAGCAATGGAAATAAAGTTCCTTTGTAGGATGTAGAGTTATGTGGCTTACTTTCTGTGACAGGCTGAAGACCTTGACAATCAAGCATCTTGGAGTAGAGCTACAGCTCCTTAGGACTGACAGGAACCAGCTGATGTGGTTATGGAACCTAATATAGGCATTCCCTATTGTCTCCCATGGTAGGCTATGAAGTGTGGCCTATTGGTAGGAGACTTCTCAGCAATCCCATCACATTCTGAAGATTTGGTCTGTGATAGCTGTAGGATCCTCAAGAAGATCTGGAGACTGCTGATAGGAATAGGGAAGTCTGGTATGCCCATCTTAGTTTGCTACCACTATGAACCTTCAAAGGATAAGTGATATAGAAAATGCCTAGATGGACAGAAGAAGGCATGTTGTTTTTGCAAGAAGGTACACTTAGTTCACAGGCTAGCATTTCTGACTCATTTCTAAAGTACTAAGTGGAGAATCTGGAAAGTTAGTGGAGTTAAAGAGCTGGACACTTGACTGACTACTATCAACACTAACTGTATAAGCTGGAAACTGGGCTGAGAAAATGGTTTGTGCCATTCGAAAGCAAGGACACAACCCCTTTCATATGTGCAAATGCAGAAAGTTTTTAGTATAATCATCTTCATGTTTGTGTTTCTGCTACTTGATACATTTATCAATTATTACATCACAGCAATGGAACATTTGCTTCTCAAACTAGTTTGAAATCCTGAGCGTAAATGTGAACATAAAAAAAAAAAAAGAAAAAAAACATAGTACACTGCTAGAACTGGAATGTGTTTTAAAAACAGACCAGCAAATATACTTTTTTTCCCTAATGACTTTGGGGCTGTTGGGTCTGCTGTCACCTCCTTCCCCATTAAGTTTCTAATTTAGTTGATTGGTTAGGCTGCTAGACATTGCAGCCTCTAAAATAACAAGCATCAGTGATGAAAGCTGCTAGTCAGAGTACTAAGAGCCCTAAATTCACAAGCTGCCATATTCCTGCCTTTAGTGGTTTCAGCATTTAACTAATTAGCAAGCAATCAAAGTTAAGCTGATAGCCTTATGTAGAGAAAGGTGATGAGTAAATAGCAAGCTTGAAGCCACCTAAAACAGTCATTAATTAAGATAACTTTAACCCAGTTCCACTCAGTTTCTCTGGAATGCATTCCTCCTTCCCTCCTCTTTTATTATATAAAATAGCCTGAATCATATGTTAACGAATGCACTACAGGAGTTTTCAGTAGTGTAGCCAGGGTGGGGCGAAGGGGGAAGCTGCTTCAGGTGCAAGGTGTTCGGGGGGGGCATATGATATTGAAACTGGTGGTAGGAAAATTTCAGATCTGGTGTATCTGGATCTCATGGCATTGTCTGTGAGAAAAGAATTTGCATATTTTGTCCTGTTGATTGCAGCTTATTAGACATAAGACTTCAATGTATGAAATTTTAGCAATAGTTGACGCCACCGGGGTCAATTATAACTGTGAACATTTTGAAATGTTTGTATTTAGGAAATAAAGTAACAACTGACATGGTGTTTTGCCAAGTGGCATATATGTGAACAATGCAAGAGTTAATTTGTAGCAATATAAAGTATTTAGAGAAATGATGAATTAAGATAGGACCTTCACTTAAGTGCACTGAGTCCTGATTTAAGTTAAATTATTTGTTATATGAAATGCTCCTGTGGTCTATAATTACAAATGTGGGCAGATTATCAAACAGCTTGGACTGTACATCAAAAGCAAAGTTTTGAAACAGATTTTTAGGTGCAGATTTATGCAGTTTTTTTTTTAAATCATAAACTTAATCATGGCAAACAATGTCTTCTTGTGTACATAGCAAACAATGTGTAATTTGTAAACTTCTACCAGCAGCATGGAATATTGCATCCATTTGATGAATACATTTGTGTTTCCTGCCAATAATTGCTAGTGCTCATGGCAGACTTTGGCATTCACATAAATCTGGTGATTAGTTATGCTTCTCAAATTCTCTAAGCTATTGTTATTTATTTACCTATTGTTAGCATTGTCAAACTTTTTTAACTATTCTTATTTACGCTGTAATCTGTGAAGCTTTTCTCCCCAGGACTCCGCTGAAAAATGACACCTGGTGTCCAATTGGGCAATCTTGGTAAATAAATGTCAAATAAATAAATAAAATAGTTAACTGTTGCAGCAGAGAACACATCGGCCGCATTGTTTAGAGTTTATTCAGTGTGCAATAGGTAAGGATATTGAAGCTGCAAGAAGTGAAAGAGAAGACAAGACTATATAAATGCATATGATTATGTATGGTTATTGGACTATTAGATATGCAGATGTGACTTTTTTAAGAAGCTGCAACCTTTTGTGATCTCCTTTGCAGTAACAGAACACATCTCATTACTTTAGCTATGGTGTACCAATAATTGGGTCAGTGTGCCATGTGACTTCTCTATCAGAATATAATTCATAAAGCTGTTGAATGCAAAGCATGTGTAATATCTATTCATTCATTCAGTCATCATAACCATGTGCAAGTTTAACTGCATGTGTTTACTACACAGTGTATGTTTAAATAACCAAAACAATTATCATAGTGACTCCATAGTGAGACACACCAATGCACCACTCATTAGGCAGTGCAAAAAGACGGTCACTGTCAGTAGCCTATCAGGCACCAGGATACACCACATCACACACTCACTCCAGTCCCTGCACCACAAGGGTACATATGACACAATCATTGTACATGTAGAGCTAAAGGACTTGAGACTTACTCTGTGGTGTAAATGAAGACTGACATAATAGAGCTATCTGAGTACGTGTCTGAGGTAGGTATGAACCTAGCTTTCAGCGACATTCTGCCTACACCAAGAATGATGCTACAATTCGATCAAAAGAGAATGGACTTCAAGTGACTGCTTAGACTCTGGTGTCATTCTAAGGAGGTACAATATATATCTCAAACTGGGAAGAGATTCTGGACAATCCAAACTGCTCTGCAGTCATCTAAAACTTCCAGCATAACTAAACAGAATTAGGATGACTACAAGGTATTGTTGATCAATGCTAGCAGCCAGAAAAATAAATAAATAAATTCCACACCCTACCCTACAAGCATCAGTTGCCATGATAAATGTTGGGATCCCCTTCTGAAGCTCAATGTTTCAAAACTTCGAACTTCAAATGGCTGTGACCATAAAATCGAAGTTTTGAAACTTCAGATGTTTTGGCTAGAGATTGCTGTACAGCACGGAACAGGATATTTACCATTTTCTTCACTGTAGTGTAATCTCAGAGTTGGTATATTTAGAGGGGGTACAGGCGGCAAGCAATTTTTTCGCTTTAGTTTTTTTTTTTTTATTTTGTTTTCAAAGTTTCAAAACTTAGATATTTTGGTCTCGGCCACTTGAAGTTCGAAGTTTTGTAACTTTGAGCTTTAGAAGTAGATCCAAAACATTGCTATATGCATGATCACAAAGACCTGATTCAGGACCATTAACAGCACTCCATCAGAAGATAACTTCAATGGCTATCACTTGTACAGGCCCACTGTATTAGAAGCAGGAACCAAGGATGGAAATATGTCTATATTCTTAAAAAAATAAATAAATCTAACTTCCAGACTTGGAACACCTCCAAGTCCAACTTGCTATAAACAAAACCCTTTATCACATCATAACTAACTACGGGACCCCATCTATATCCCCCTTGGCCCATAACTCCTACCTAACCAGTATGAAGTCCCTACCTATTAGGTCAAACAACATACTCTGAAGAAACATTATCAATTCCACCATCCAGTGAGAGACAGAGATTTCTGGATTTCATAAATACAAACTCCCTAGTCTAATTAGTCCACACTCTAACCACGGTAGTCAAAATTCGTGATTTGAAATCTACTAATATGGGACAGCTCTGTTCCTCGTCTATTTTAACTGCTCTCTGGTCAGATAGAACCACAGGTCAGTTACATTCACCTTTTGTACTAAAGCTAGAAGCATCCTGCAATACCTCAGTATTCAGTGACTATGTAAAGGCTAATCTAAAACCAAGTCACAACCTAACTAAATTCAAAAACCCCTTCCTCCTTGATGACTCACTGCTAAGTAAAATCCTTTGCTACCAAGTTCTATAAACATGAAAATAGTCACATGGAGGTATCTGCTCCCCTCAAATACATATGTTGTATCTTTCGGCTTTTCTCGGTTAGGGGTTGCCACAGCAGAACTCCGGTCTGCTAATGATTTGCAGTTGATTTTTACATACTGAGTTGCCAGCAAAATTAAAATAAACACCTATAGTTGAACCCTAATATAAACAGGATCTATAACAAAAGAAAAAGTCATTACATGCAAAAGTAAATCTCTGAAGAAGCCAAACACACTTTTGTTAAATTAAACAAGGAACTCTGTAGTCTGATCAAATCAACCAAAGCCAGAAATGATATAAAAATAGCTACCCAGGTAAAAGATAACCACAAAGCCTTCTTTTATTATGTTAGAAATCTCAGAAACAATACCCAGCACTGAACAATGCTACTAGTAAATGGTATTACTTACTAAGACACAGGGGACATAGCCAATTTACTAGCGGACAAATCCAGCTACAACTTTACCCACTTCTCTCCCATCCAATATTTTCAAATCAAATACCCACTTCTACCCCCCCCCCAGCAAGTCTCCTAAGAACAAGTTCTAGAGGCACTATCAAAGGCCAAGGACACAATTTCTAGTGCCGGATAGCATACCAGACTGCCTACTGGTTTGCTTGAAACATAAACTGTCAGACCTTTCCCACACACAAAGGCTATTCAACATTATCCTCAAAACGGATTTTGTCCTGGATGAAAAGAGGACAGCAACAGTCATTCTTTTACACAAAAGTGGAGCAGGGTAATTAAAGAACCCATAAGCCTGACCAGCATCATTTGTAAGGCTATGGAAAAAAATCATTGTAGAACAAATAGACAGGAATACAGATAACCTAAAGACGCTGAACCCAACCAATCAAGGGGCAGATCCTGTCTACTTAACCTAGTTGACTTCTTAGAAAAAAATCACTGAGGCAATAGGCAAGGGGAAAATCATTATACACTGCCTATCTTGACCTTATAAAAGTATGTGACACCATCCTACACTCAGGCATCAGAGGTAAGCTCTCCCAGCTAAATGTTAACTCATGTGTAACTCACTGGATAGCAAACTGACTCACAAAAACAACACAGGTATGAAGGCTGGGTGACTGTACCTCCTCCAAAAGACCTGTTACCATTTAATTGTCACAGGGTTCAGTCCTTGTGCCACTCCTCTTTGGCATTTACTTATTGGAGTCAAAAACGAATGTTACAGGATTGTGACTGATCAAGTTTGCAGATGGCTGCAAATTTGGTACCATCATATACCCCCCAAGGGACACCATGACCCTACAAGAAGGCCTGTGTCAAACAAATAGTTGGTTCTAAAATCACTGACTGAAACTAAATGCCAAGCAATGTATACTCTTACCTTCCAGCAAGCATGAATCCTTTTGTAACTACAACATTAACAACACCCTCCACCTCTGAAAACTGATCCTGTACTTAGAGATCTGTCCATTGATAACCATATATCCACTACTTTAAGGAAGTCCTTTTTCCATTGCACAGCCTATATTGAATGGTATTGTTCCTTGTACTCAGTATTCATTAGGTCAATCACTGAGTATAATGGCCCTTGTGGTTTGTACCTTCTATACACTTGTCACAGCTGGAATGATTAAACAGCCTCACTCAAAAATCAAGGGTCTAAAAAAAAAAAACAAGTAGACCAGCTGAAAACCTTGTCTCTCCTCATTGTATCACACAGACTACCAAGAGATGACTGCTGGCTTGTGTATAGAACCTAAACAGACCCGGTTCTGTTAGACTTATAACGCAGTTGGAAGTTCAATGGTATGAGAAGCAAATTCCTATTAAGTGATTTTGCTATAATTTATGGTCTGAAATGAGAAAGAAAACTGGCTTATAATAATATAATCTTCCTCATTTTCTGGATCCTTCAGTAATTGCTTCTTCCACTGAAGAAGTCAGCCACCATGGTGGTGGTGTCAAAAAATTCAGCAGCTACAAAAATATAATAGAAGATAATTCTTTTTGAAAGCATTTGCAAAAATCTATGCATCAGTCTGGAACTGAAGACTTACCAAAAGAATATGTGCAATTGCTTTCTAAACATTCATAACTGTATTCCAGGCTAGAAATCCAAGCCTGTTTACTCCTTGTGTTAGCTAACCAAGAATTTATCAGACACTGTAAGTTCAAGAGCTGTATTGCATATATTTTAGAAATTCCTCATTTTCATGACTAACTTTATTAATAAGCTGGACTTTTTGTTTGCTTAACACAGTCTATAACAACCTGATCAGACCACATCCTGTAAACTGCATGTAGTCCTAGATATCATATAAGGAAAGGACATCAGGTCACTGAAAGGAATTCAGAGGAAAGCTATCAGAGAGATCAAAAGCATGTGTGTGCATATGTGTGTGTGCGAGCGCCTGCATGTGCATGTGTATATGTGTAAGGAGTATGACCAGAGGCAAGAGATCTTCTAGAATGAAACTGGGAAAGAGGGAAAGAGAGAGAGAAAGAGAGAGAGAGAGAGAGAGATGCATAGGCAGCTGATTATAATGATTGACTACTCCCTGGATCTCTGAAAGTACTTTTTCATAAAGATGGCTGTGAATCCATGGAATGGATTACAACAATGGGTAGTGGAGAGGAGCTCCACACAGACATGTAATAGGGCATGAGGGAGCAGGAAAAAGAATAAACGGAATGGTAGGGATAGAAAGGAAGCACAATGTTAAGCCACTTAAAAGAGCAGAGTAGAAAGGTTTATAAGCCTGGATTCGTAGAAATATTTTGCAGGGCAGTGTGAGCCTTGGGCAGCATAGCAAAAATACAGTTTACTATAAAGCAGACATATAGCTACTTAGGGACATGTTGCATGGGTAGGTAGCCAGCTATTCATAAGAAAGTGCATACGGGACAGGATGGAAAAGTCACAACCTCAACTGACTGGGGCAGAAGATGAGTTATGCAGTAAGACAAGGCAGGTGGTCATATGCTGCATTATGTGAGCTTGTGAAAGAACATGCCAAGACTACAGCAGTTACAGCAAGATGAGAGATGCTGTGGCAAGATATCACTAGGTTCCACACACCGATGGTAAATACCATATATTAAAGACTACCCAGCAAGCTGGACATTTTATTGGTTCCATTAAAGGGGTGGAAAGGAGGGTATAGAAAGGTAGGAAAGAGGGTGTAGCAAACAGATAGATACACAGAAGGAATACCTAAAGGGAAATGTAGGTGGAGAGGAGGAAAAACACACTGCAGTTACTCCAACATGGCACCAAACATAAAAACTGCATGAAGCAAAATGTCCAATAAAGTTTTAATCAATTCAAGGAAAAATAAATAACAAAGAATAACACTTTTGGACCAACCATGTGTCCTTCCTCAGATCCATAAACTTCCATATTTTTCAACTTAAATTTATATCAAAGGATTAGCTAGTCACCCATGACTCTTGAGACAATGCCCCCTTAGGGCCAGTTTTAATGCCATACAAGTATTCGGGCCTGGAGGTGTGTCCGCTTGTAAGCTGCCAGTCCATGTCATCTCAGCTTGCTCAGTATGTAGTGTTATATCCCCTCTCCTCAAATTTTCATTGAAAACTTCTAAACCAAGAAATGCAAAAGTGTGTGATATGTTGGTTACAATATGCTTGTAGAGTGGATTTTTAACTTCCGTAAGATGTATATCACTCATATGTTTTGAAATCCTTTCTTTTGGTGCCGATTTGTTTTACCAACATAATAAAAAGTACAGGACTGACAGCAGGCAATGCAGGCTATGTTTTTCTCCTGCAGTCTGCATATATTTTCAAGTAGTAGCATCTTCCTGTTTTTGGATATTTAACAGATTGTTCTTTGGAGATGTATTTACAGCAGCTGCAGTTTATGCAAGGAGAAGTGCCTGCTTTCTATGTGTGTCTGGGTTGTTCACCATAGTACGATGGCACAGTAGTTGTTTTATATTCTTCTCAGTTCTAAATGAAAAAGATGGTTGTTCACCCACTGTGTTTCTCATCAAATCATCACTCATCAGGATTTTCCAGTTGGCTTTCACTATATTACAAACTAAATCAATGTCACTAGTATAAGTTAAGGTTAATCTAGTTCTCCTACTTTTATTCCCTTTTATTATATTCTTGTCTAAATTATTATTACTCTTCAACGGGATCTTTTCAGAGTAGTATGGTTTCTATTAGTCTCACTTAAAGTCCTAACTTCTCTCATGGTTTTAAGTATCTCCAATTTAATGTAGCCACTAGTTGTTCAATTGTCCTCATAAAAATCCATATCCGTTGTGTTTAACTTGGAATGTCTCAGCATTTGTCTCTTTATGATGTTCTTATGGATATGCCAAGGATGAATACTGCATCAATCCAATAAGTTATTTCTCTTAATCCCTTTCTGGTAAACTGTAGTTTGAATTCCTTCTTGAGGATGTAAGAGTATAAGTACATCTAAGAAATGTATTTTTTCTTTTGATATTGCGTTGCGAATTTTAGGAAATCAGTTGTCCCTTGTAGATATTGAAAGACATTCTCTAATTCACTGATAGAGCCATTCCACAATATGAACAAATCATCCGCAAACCTTCCATATTAGTTAATGTTGGACTGAAACAGATCGTTGTTTAGTATGCAGCACCATTCCCATTCCAACAGTACTGTGTTAGCATAACTATTGGCACAGGGGATGCCAATGGCAACCCCCAATATCTGCCAATATATTTTGTTGTCATTTATAAAGATGTTATTTTCTAACACAAGGTCTAGCAGAGTGCATATAAAGTCTTTATTAGTTGATGGTTCTTCATACATATTAGGTAGTATATTCTGTACAGCTTCCATTCCATTTCCATTAGGAATAACCTTGAATAGACTGACAATGTCCAAATTTACTTATAAAAAAGGAGCCCAATCCACAATAGTCCATGTACAAGTATAAAGTGTTCTCAGAAAATGTTTGGTATCTTTCAAAACCAGGATCCATTTGTCAAGATTCTCTGCAGTTGTTTATCGATAAATTTTGACAATGGTTCAGTTAACCATCCTTCACTAGCCACAATGGGTCATAGTGATGGATTTTCCATGCTTTTGTGAACCTTAGGCAGCCCTTTTATCATAGGAATGCATGGATGAGTTACTGTAAAAAATTCATAGAGGGTCTCACTAATTTTTCTACTGAAATATAATTCTTTCAAAACAGCATTAACAGTAAAATCAGATTATTCACATGAGGCTTGTTGATGGCCCTATAAGTTTTCTCATCATTTAACATGTTCAACATTTTAGTGGGATAGTCGACATGGTTCATTACAACAATTGCCCCTCCCTTATCAGCTGCTGATATAACAATAGTAGAAATTCCCTGCAATTCCTTTAAGGCCATAAATTCATGTTGTGTTAGATTGTAAAAACACGTGTGTGTTTATTTAAAGCATATGCAATCTCTTGCTGACAAATTCTTAAGAATGTATAAATCAATGGCCTACTTTGCAGTATGAAGCTACTAAATTTTCTCAACTCAGAGGTATTAAAGTCAGTCCCATTACCAAAGATAGATTTCAGCATTACAATTCTGAAAAACATTTTTAGATTAGTTAACAGATCGCTAATGCGGGATGGTGCTGCGGGAATGAAACTAATGGCTTTGTTTAAGAGACTATTTTGAGCTTCTGTTAGTGTACAGTTACTTAAATTAATTACTAAATTAGTGATATCTCCAATTAATTCTCCACTGAAAACTTCCTTCTTTTTCTTCCCGGCTCTGGGAATGTGAGTGAGGTTGTTTTATGAGTGATTTCACCGGTAAAGGGAACGTGGAAAAAAAAGGATGAATATAAGAGCTCTCTTTTGGTCTAGCTCCTAAGGAAATATTGTCCAGGGCTGTAGCCTCTTTCAGCTTATTATTAACTGACAAATTTATATTGTCAGTCAGTAGTCTCAATCACAGTAGTAATTGTTTTATCAGTACGGCCATCAACTTTCAGGTTGTTAATAGGACACTCCCCTTTATTCTCCATTGGCAGGTTTTTAGACTCTGTTCTGATGTTAAAGCATTCCTTAGGCCAGGTAAATATACTACCTTTTTTGAAATCCATTAAGTGTCTCTTTATTTTCTTGATTTTACTCTGCTCTAAGTGCTCATCAAGCATTGAAACATTGAAATATAATTAATCTAGTTTGTTCATGTAGACATCATCAGGGAATTTCTACTATTGTTATATCAGCAGCTGATAAGGAAGGGGCAATTGTTGTAATGAACCATGTTGACTATCACACTAAAATGCTGAACATGTTAAATGATGAGAAAACTTATAGGGCCATCAACAAGCTTCATGTGAATAATATGATTTTTACTATTAATGCTGTTTTAAAAGAGTTATACTTGAGTTGAAAAATTAGTGAGACCCTATATGAATTTTATATGGCAACTCATCCATGCATTCCTATGATAAAAGGGCTGCCTAAGGTTCACAAAAGCATGGAAAATCTGCCACTATGACCCATTGTGGCTATTGAAGGATTGCTAACTGAACCATTGTCGGCATTTATTGATAAACAACTGCAGCGAATCTTGACAAATGGATCCAAGGTTTTGAAATATGCCAAACATTTTCTGAGTACACGCTATACTTGTACATGGACTGTTGTGGATTGGACTCCTTTTTTATTAGTAACTTTGGACATTGCCAGTCTATTCAAGGTTATTCCTAATGGAAGTGGATTCGAAGCTGTATGGAATGTTCTATCTAATATGTATGAAGAACCATCAGCTAATAAAGACTTGATATGCACTCTGCTAGACCTTGTGTTTGAAAATAATATGTTTATATATGACAACAAGATATATTGGCAGAAATGTGGGTTGCCATGGGCATCCCCTGTGCCAATTGTTATGCTAACACAGTACTGTTGGAATGGGTATGGCGCTGCATACTAAACAACAATCTGTTTCGGTCCAACATTACCTATAATGGAAGGTTTGTGGAAGATTTGTTCATACTGTAAAATGGCTCTATTGGTGAATTAGAGCATTTCCTTCAATATCTACAAGGGACAACTGACTTCCTAAAATTCACAATGCAATCATCAAAAGAAAAAAATACATTTCTTAGATGTACTTATAATCTTGCATCCTCAGGAAGGAATTCAAACTACAGTTTACCAGAAAGGGATTAAGAGAAATAACTTATTGGATCGACACAGTATGCATCCTCGGCATATCCATAAGAACATCATACAGGGTAAAATGCTGAGACATTCCAGATTAAACATAAGGGATATGGATTTTATGAAGACAAGTGAACAACTAGCAATGA
Source organism: Protopterus annectens (assembly GCF_019279795.1). Classification (NCBI taxonomy): domain Eukaryota; kingdom Metazoa; phylum Chordata; order Ceratodontiformes; family Protopteridae; genus Protopterus; species Protopterus annectens. Next base: position 1,268,061,123 of record NC_056735.1, read on the forward strand.
CTTCAAAGAGGCTACAATAAATTGGTGATACTTAAAACCATGAGAGAAGTTAGGCCTCTGCATGCGACTAATGGGAAACTATACTACTCTGAAAAGATCCTGTTGGACAGTAATAATGATTTAGATATGAGTATAATAAAAGGAATAACAGTAAGAGAACTAGATTAACCTTAACATACACTAGTGACATTGGTTTAGTTTGTAATATAGTAAAAGCAAATTGGAAAATCCTGATGAGTGATGATTCAGTGAGAAACATAGTGAGTGAACAGCCATCTTTTTCATTTAGAACTGATAAGAATATGAAACAACTATTGTGCTATTCATACTATGGTGAACAACTCAGACACACATAGAGAATCAGGCACTTTTCCCTGCATGAACTGCAGCTGCTGTAAGTACATCTCCAAAGAACGATGTGTTAAACATCCAAAAACTGGAAGATGCTACTACTTGAAAATATATGCAGACTGCAGGAGAAAAAACATAGTCTGCATTGCCTGCTGTCAGTCCTGTACTTTTTATTATGTTGGTAAAACAAATCGGCAACTAAAAGAAAGGATTTCAAAACATATGAGTGATGTAGATCTTAAGGACGTTAAAAATCCACTGTACAAACATATTGTAACCAACTTATCACACAATTTTGCATTTCTTGTTTTAGAAGTTATCAATGAAAGTTTGAGGGGAGGGGATATAACACTATGTACTGAGCAAGCTGTAATGAGATGGATTGGCAGCTTACAAATGGACACACCTCTTGACCTAATACTTGTATGCCATTAAAACTGTCCCTAAGGGGGCATCATCTCAAGAGTCATAAGTGATTGGCTAATCCTTTGATATAAATTTAAGTTGAAAAATATGGACGTTTATGGATCT